>NW_009603032.1:460-45003 GCF_000690535.1 Cariama cristata | reverse complement strand
TGTCCACTCATCTAACTCACACTTCCTGATCTTACCTATGAGGATGTATGGGAGACAGTGTCAAAAGCCTTGCTGAAGTCAAGGTAGACAACATCCATTGCTCTCTTTTCATTTGCCCAACCAGTCATGCCATCATAGAAGGCTATCAGCTAGGTCAAGCATCATTTCCCCTTGGTGAATCCATGTTGATTACTCATAATAACCACCTTTTCCTCCACATGCTTAGAGATGACATCCAGAATGAGCCGTTCCATCACTTTTCCAGGGATGGAGGTGAAGCTGACTGGCCTGTAGTTTCCTGGGTCCTCCCTTCTTGCCCTTTTTGAAGACTGGAGTGACATTGACTTCCCTCCAGTCCTCAGGCACCTCTCCTGTTCTCCATGATCTTTCAAAGACGATGGAGAGTGGCTCAGCAGTAACATCTGCCAGCTCCCTCAGCACTTGTGGGTACATCCCGTTGGTATCCATGGATCTGTGGGTGTCCAGTTTAGCTAAATAATCTCTAACCCGATCGTCCTTGACCAAGGGAAAAGTCTTCCTTTCTCCAGGCTTACTCTCTTACCTCCAGGGTCTGGAATTCCTGAGGGCCTGCCTTAGCAGTAGAGACTGAAGCAAAGAAGGCATTCAGTAACTCCAACTTCTCTGTATCCTCCCTCACCAGGGCACCCACCTTGCTCGATGGCGGGTGCTGTTGAAATAGCCCAGACAACTGCACTCCTCCTCCAAGATGGAGGGGCTGCTGTTTGTGTCACACTGTAAACAGCATGCGATAGTGATAGCCACGGAAACGTTTGAGGACTCCAGCTTCAGAAACACTCATCGCCCACTACTGAGAACTGCAAACACATCAAAACGAGCTGTGATTGAACCAAATCCAGAGCAAAACCTTTATCCCACTGAACTGTTCCCTGACACTTCCCTGCATGCAGAAATATACCCTGTTTACCTTTAAGACAAAGTTTTTCAAACAGACTGGTATTCTAGGCATCTAAGTTGAGATACCTTAAAGACAGCTAATGCACATTACATCCTAAAAACTGGACTTTTTTTAAACACTTCTGATTTGGGTAGTCAGAAAAATAATTAGAAGCACCTGAGAACTCTGTAACCTTGAAAAATCTTGGTCTGTGTATCTTCATAGCTCCTTAGACTTCTGTTAACCATCATCATCTGCATTTTTTAAAAGGCGGAATCCTCATCTTTGTTCACCACCTCTTCATGCTGTACTTCAGAAGGGTCATGTCACCTCTGAATTTTATTCATAACAACACATGATGCAGACACAGAAATAAAACTTCAGAGCAGAGGTTCGTAAGCAAGGCTGACCTCCACAGGAAAGCTGATGCTCTCTCAGCCAGTGCTAACTGAATCACAGCAGATATTAGGAAGAAAACGGGTAAACTCAATTCTCTAGTATCTAGGGTAGCCTGGTCAGAGCGAGCCAAGACAATGGAAACCCAGGTATCAGGGCAAAATGACTGCTCACACAGCCAGCTCCAATGTCTTTGCACCATTTCCCCAAGGGCAACTTGAAGTCAAAGTTGGAACAAGCTGGAATCCAGGGCCAGCACAGTGTATTTGTGCAGAAGAGACTTGAATCCATCAGCACAGGCACACTGAGAAGGGGCCATCTTGGTCTTTTCATTCATGGTATGGTTTATCCAGGAAATGTATCAATCCACACATGTATAATGGAGACTTGTTTGTATGATGAATTAACAGTGGTAAAATGGAGCCTTATTTAACTTCTTGCCTTATTGCAAGTACCTAAATCTTAAGGGTTTCACAACAGAAAACACCATGGCTGTCTCACTCTCGTTCTCACATAATCAGGTGCTGCAGCATGCACAGTGTTAGAAGAGCAAACTCTGAATAGCAAATAAATGTGACCTTAATGGAGTATTTTGTACCTTCAATTTCTTGTTAATGCAGAATCATACCATTTTCATTTCACTAAACCGAGTAACACTCACAAAACCACACAAACTCATGCACAATCACCAGTTTCACCTCTCTGCTCTGGAAATAATATGTTTGTATCCACTGCCAGCATTTGTACATAGTACATATATTATTATGCCTTCAAAACAGATTCCACTAAGACACAAAACAAGAAGATCTTGGTAAAAAGAATAATATATTTACTACACTCATCCAAATAACCATAGCAAGGACCTTGTGATGCAGACCTGCTCTATACATTGAGATCTGTCTACCCAGGCTGCCACCTTGCCAGACACATTCATGCCTCCCCACAGGTAGCCCACAATTTCATTTACTCATGTCATCATCCCATTGAAGCCACCTTTGCCTTATATCAAGTAAAGATGAGCAGATACCTACAAACCAGGGCCTTCTCTGCTAAACTTATGCAGAGTCCCCAGAGGGAGACTCTGTTCTTGCATAAGAGCACACCAGGTCTTGCCTGGGGAAGAGTTCAGCGTTGAGAATGCAGAGTCCTCACTCAAAGGCATCCCTTCAAACTCACCTGCCTCTAACACTAAAGGAGCAGCAAGCCCAGCATTCATTCAGCAGAAAATACAGGGCACAGTGCTGATTTCATTCACATGGAGAACAGCAAGGCATTTTATGAAGCCAACAGAGCTGCTCCCACTGCACAGCATGAGATCAAACTTGCCCCATTATAAAGTCTTCAGAGACAGGGGCTCTGTCAGCTAATAAAAATCCCTCATTCTTTATACAAAATGATTTTTTTAACCCGTGTCCTTTGGCCCATTTAACAATTTATTGACTGTGGGAAATAAAGTGAGGCCACATCAATCTCTTCCTGGTTATTTGATTCAGGCTCTCAAATTAATGCAGAAGGTGGAAAGCTCAATAAAGAACTATTTAAGAAAAGAAAGGAGAAATGCTCTAGTCCCACTGCGAGGTATCTTCCTCTCAGTTTGCAGTCAGGTCTTGCCATCTATAGCTGCACAATCTCCTGGAGGAAAGATGGAAGGGCATAAACCAGCATGCTCCCCCGGATCGAGCAGAAATAACTTGAGATTTGTATCACTCTGCACTGAAACACATCAGTAGCGCTCAGGTAGCCAGATTTAGTGCCTCCAGCATGTGACAGCAATTCCAGCCAGATCCATAGAAATTATTTTAGGATCAAACTTAAAAGCTGAGTAGAACCAAGCAAACAGGCATTCATTTTTATTTGTGTAAAAATGTATTTAATTTGGCTTATGATCTACAAAACAGGCTGTTTTCATCTTTTTTTATGCTGACAGCTTGCATTACATACAGATTTTTGTAGCAAAGGGTTTCATCCACATTTATTTCCCAAAATATAAATCCAAAGTGGAAACTGAGATAAATAGAGATTTTTATTTTTTTTTTGTGCTGACTGAACAAGTTGTTAGTCAGGGATATATGGTCCAAAAACGTGACCTACCATTTTGAGAACCCTCTTCTTCCACATAAGTTGCTGTATTGTTCAAAAGAATAAGACACTATAAATACTGCAGAGCTGATCTGTAAAATGAATCAAACTTCAATCTTTGCTTTGCAGTTTACCGTTAGTTTTTCACCCAGGCAAAAATTTTTCTGGAAATTTCCCAGCAGGAGGGTCTGGTGCTGTTTAGGATCCAAAACTAATACTTGGTTCCTTGGTCATTTGTCTCCAGAGAATGCAATAAAGATCTCAACACAAAACCTCATACTACTAAGAGCAAGAGCAGTAAGGCCTTTGGCAGCAAGAACAAAAAAGCAGTAATAGAGCTCAGATGAAGTAAATAGATAAAAATTGCCAGCAATGGTGCACACTTTGTAATCATAGAGCGATGGTATGCAGCACAGTCTGAAAAGGCACGAGGTCACTGTTCTTTCCTATACAACCAATTTAACCATCTGGAGGACAAAGCTAATACCACACTCGGTAAATGTAAATGATGTTAAACCAAGAGGAGGAGAAGCAAGCAAGAATGCCTCAAAAATATTCAGCTGTCTGGCAAGCTCAGCAAAACGGGCTGATCTAAGTGAGACATTCCACTGTAGATAGATGTAAGGCTATGCAGTTGGGGAGAAATAATAATCAGTGCAGGAATGAAGTGAGAGACTGCTGTTTAGAAAGCAGTAATGCAGAAAGACTTGAGCATTAGGGTGGATAATGAATTAGATGAAAGTTCATGCTGCAATACCACTGCAGAAACAGGCAATTGCTATCCTGGGGCACATGCACAGAGATACTGGAAGCAATAACTCAGTTTTAGACAGTCTTTGGCAAGACTGTCACTGCAGTGCCACATGCTGTTTGAGGCCCATTACTCAAAAAAAATAATTCATTTTTAACCAAAAAATCTAAGACCTGGGGCAGAAGAGGAAGGGAGGGACAACAGTGGATGACACATGACACATGGAATGAATCAAAGCATCTTTAACGCCAACCTTGTGCCCTACTCTGCACTGGCCTGGACAGCCCAGCCCTGCCTGGCCTTGCCTTCGTGTCCTCCTGCTCACATCCTCTCAAGTCTTGAACGCTCCATGCCACCCTCTACCTCCTTGTTTCATACATCAATTTTCATAACAAGACTCATAAAGAGTTAGATTTTAGAGCACTCAGAAGTGTTGATCTTCAGACAAGAAGTGCTCTCATAGCACAAGAGTGAAAGAGGAGGAGATGAAGAGCTCCGTAAGGAACAAACAGATGCTTTCAGCTTGTGGTGTACATGGTGGCAGCTCAAATGCACACCATCTTTTAAGCAAGGGGCAGGTTTGAGAGGAGATGCTCGATGCACACAAGTGCTGGGAACAACACATGCTTTGCTTGAGTGACACTGCAGATCAGCTCTGGCTGAGAATAGAGACCACAGCATACGTGATCATCAGCAGAGAGGCATACAGCCTTCCCGACAAATTTGAACAGGTCCCACATTGCCAGGCCAACAAGAGAGAAGTCAGCTCTGGCAGGGGTAGAAGAAAGCTGGAGAGCTGCACACTCTCAATGCCCAAGATTTCACTTCCCCCAGAGCACCTCTTCTTGGGAAGGCTCAGGCACATAACCTCGCTCCCTTCCTAGTCCAGTCTCAACCACTCTGCAACTTTCCCCAGTTTCCAGTGTTACTAATCCTACAGTTATTACAAGCACTTAAATTACTAGAAAACACAACAAAAGCACGTGTCATGGAAGACTGATGTACAGCCCGCAGCCTGACAAATGTAATTGTTTTCTTAAGGATCATAAGAATCCTTATGAAGACTTCAGCTCATCTGCAGAAAGCAAGGTTGTTGACTGCTGCAGGTTTCTCACTTCCCAGGCAGATTGGCTTGGCTATTTAATTACAATATAGCTTTATAACTTAGTCCCCACTTGATTCAGAAAGCCTCAGAATGGTCCTCAATACCCACAGAAAGTTTAATTACTCAAGAAAATAACTCCCTCCAGGCAAGTTAGTTCCAAAGTGCGTGCACATGTTCCACAGTTGCTATTTCCATATTTTATGCTGCTTCTTCTATGCTTTCACTGTGAACTGTAACAATATTCCATCTCCCATATAGCAGGTGTCAGTCTTAAACAGAATCATCCTTTTATGCAATGCTTAAAAGATTTCTTCGTGGCAATATCCCATGTTCTAGTTTGTCCACAAAAAGGAGATATATTAATATATCACAAGAGATATTCTCTCTTACTGTAAACAATTTAAAAATAAATGATAACAAGGAAATTACTTTTTAAATAACAAATGCATTAAACATCGACAGTATATCTGTGCCTGTTCTGTGACAGCATTCGTCCTATCCATGACAGGGATCTGGAAAGCTGCATCTTACAACTATAAAGAACTTCTATCAATACTGCACAGACTATCAAAAATGAGTTTTCCTCAAAAAAGTTGTTCACCATTAAATATGCTTTTATTGCTGTTCTTTTTAACATTCTCCACATACACCACAGTCTTTGCTAGAGAAATCAAAAGTAAGACTATTCATGAGAAAACCTCATGTTGTTGTCTTTCTTTTTTTAACCCCCAATTCGTATTTTGTAAACAAGAAGCTCAAAGCAATCAGTTCCAGTCAGGCTTTTCAGCTTTGGATTTAAATCCTTTCATGGCTTCTTCAAAAAACATGCATCAAAATTTCAGGCGGGGGGGAAGAGGACTCTTGACATTGTAATTTTCTCTGATGAACAAACTGACGTATTACAAAGAGGCATCTATATACTCAAGCTACTTGCCAACTGACAACGAAATCTGATTTGAACACAGAACTTTAAATAGTTATAAAAGAAGTTAACAATGATTAGTAAAGTATCATCTATTGTATGTGATTAGGTTTAAAGCTGCAAGAAAATCAAGACTGACGTAGAGCACATTTGGCCACTGACATTACCTATCTTAACAGAGCGTATACACAGACCATCTTTGCCCACATGGAGTATATCCCTCTCATTACTGCACTGCTCTGAAAGGAACTAAAAGATAAGAAGTGAGTTTAAGCACATCTGCTGAAATACCAAGAAACTGCAAGAAGCTTAGCTTCCAGCAGAGCTGGCTCTAGCCATTATCCTGTTAAGATGGGTACTAGGACTTGCCAGGATTTTGGAAGTCCAAAACACAACCACCCAACACCCATAAAACTCCCAGCAAACAATCCTCATTTTCACACCCCAAAACCACAGAATGCACAGAAAAGGGGCACGGAGGCTGAGGCCTCAAAACTGAACAGCAGCAACGGGCCAAAGTCAGCCTCAGCTGGAGTAAGGATGCGTGGGACAAGACTGAGCCACAGGGAATGTGAAGGAGGCTGGTCCAATAGAGAAAAATGTCCCAGACTCAGAGACAGTCTTGAAAACCAGTCTTCCCAGGGGCTTTCTAGAGACACGACCAGTGAAGATCATTCAAACTGCTTAGGGACAAAACCCTAGGGAGGTATGTAGCTGGCTGGATGGAGAAGGAGGACTATTCCTTAGATATGCCATGCAGAAAGAACCTGAAATGCTCAGGCACAGCGCAGCTACGCTGAAAAAGGTCTGGCTTGAAGAACACATTCAGGTGCCAGGTCTGACAGGTCAGCAGGACAGAGGCACTGCTCACAGCACTCGAAAAAATACGATGTTTTGGGACAGGAACACAACAGCCTCTTCTGGCCCCTGGGAGCTGGAGCAGAGAGGCAGAAAACGCGGAGCTGAGACTGCAGAGCAGCACTGCCACCGCGGACTGGAGACGGGGCAAGGAGGAGAGAGCCCAAACACAGGACAAACCAAATAGTAACAGAAACACTGCACGGAGGGGTATTCCACTTAGGGCCAGGGGCTGCCGAAGTTATTGCTGAGTACCCTTCATGATCCTGTGATGGCACTGATCACCTGCTTATCAGTAACCCACCCTTGTAAGTCTAAATATTATAACCAAAAAGACACAGAGCAGGAGGCTACTTTTGCAATTTTTTAGCCACTCAACTGCAGCAGAGCAGTGTTAACTGCAAATGAACCAAGCCCTGATTAATCTGGAAACACTTAATTTGAAAATTTTATTGTAAGTGTAAATTTATTCAAGCCCATTAAGCAACATGTAATCAATAAATATTCGTTATTTTCTGTATGGGTAAGGAAAGGAAAAAGGTGCTTCTCAGGTCACAGCAAGGAATATGTTAAGTTAGGAGGAAAGAAATCCTTGAAAGAGCTGCAAGTTCTTAATTGCCACTGAGGCCTAACGCAGCTACGATATTCAGCACACTCTGCATTCACGCCCCTCAGAATTAGATAAATGAGAAGATGTTACACATACACTATGCCATTCACAGGCAAGGGCCTTGGGTTGGTATAAGTTTATTTGTACTATATAAAAGTCAAGTGATGGTCAAATTGAGACTTTAAGATAATTTTGTTTCTACTCTGTACTTACAAACAATGCAGATTACAATTACAGGGAGGGAAATGGGGGCAGAAAAAGAAAAGAATCTTTTAAATTTTTTGTAATTTACATTTGAATACATTTCAATTTAAGGAGTTTTTTTTTAAAAAAAAGAAAAAAAGATTTAAATACATAGTGGTGCCAGAATATGCTGGTAAAAGCTTGGCACTATCAGAAATTTGACTTCTTTAAAATATATCTACTCTAATTTGCTTTTTAAAAAAATGACTATGCCCTAGTAAAAATCTGCAACTTCCAGCCAGCTGCATTAATATTTCAACTTGGTAAATTATTCTTTTAAAAAAGTTTCTAATAAAATAGCACTTGCTGCATGTCTTTTAATAAGATTACATTTCTATTTATGATGTTATAATACATTGTATTAAAAACAAAAGAAAGATTACCATGGGAGGAATAGAGGTCTTCCTTCATTTTAGATTTAATTTAAAGTGGAGGAAAAGGATTTTTCTTTTAAATTAATATTTCCCTTGCAGTGTTACAAATCCCAGCTTCAGCTATTGAATGAGAAGCAGGAAAGGAAACTTTACCATTTTTAAGCAAACTCAAACAAAACTGCAAAACTAAACTTCATTAAGCCTCATAGATACCAGAAAGCCAAAACTCGCATCTTTGCATAGTCTAAGGGCAAAGGTCCTAAGCCAAGATATGTGTTTGTTCCTCCTGTTGAAGTAGAGGATAACAGGTAAGGCCTATTGTTCTGTATTATTATAGGCATCCTTATGCCAGGTAAAATGCAAAGCAGGGGAACAGAAGTCCTCCTCAAATGAGCCAAGCCAGTCAAAGGAGAAGCAAAATACCTGCAAGTGCCTGTCCGTCCTACTCCCTCTTCCACCTGGAAGGCAGGCATGTCTTGCTGGCAGCGCCAACAAATGTAAGCTTCCCATATCTGTTAGATATTTACATTTTCTGACTCCGGTGAAAGGGAGCAATGGGAACACATTGGAACCTACAGACTGGGAACTAGTAGCCGAAGGCCACAGAGTTTGTTTTATTCTACTGCTTAGTCAGCAAAGCAGAACTCAAAAAGCAGTGCCATGCAACACTTCTACCTGGCCCACACTTCTGCTGAAACGAAGTATCGCCGTATTCCACATAGCTCACGCCTCTCACAAAGAGGAAAGTCTCATTCCCTTGCTCCCACCAAGTCACGGAGGTTTTCTATCATAGCTAGATAAAACTGCGCATACATAGTCCTGTACAATGTAGCTATCATAGCAATTTGCAAATGTGGTCAGCATTAGAAAAACAGAGGTGTAGAGAAGAGAAATCATTACTCAATATCATCTGATGGCTATCAGCCAAACCAGGAGTTAAATGCAGGATCAGACCTGAACGCCAGTGGAATATTCCATCCAGGCAGTTGCACTGATTTGTCCTTCAAAAGTTAAACACAGGATGATGACAGAAGTTCAAAGACCACACTAGTTCAGAAAGTGCATCCAGGTGTTCAACCACAGAAGAAACAGATAGAAGATGCACATGAAACAAAGTGGGTCGGGTGGCTGAGGGATAACCTTATGCTGCATGTGTTAACACTTGCCTACAAGCAGGAGAAGCATTTCTATGTATATTTGCTATATTGTAAAAGATGATGCCTTTTTTTTTCTTCTCTAAGGTCCCACTGTAGTTTGCAGGAATCTTCTAGCCTAGACTCAAAATAAAATGAACCTCTGTTAGCCATTCAAAGGCAAAAGTACACACTAAAATAATCACCTATAGCTGATATGAGAGTAAGGAGCAGAATTACAGTCTCTGAGTAGAAACCAAACCAGCCCCCAAAACCCCTTCTGAACAACTGAGAATTCCCAGAATAAAACAAGCAAGCGTGCTCAGGAATTATTCAGTCACAGCAATATATTCTTGATAAAAAAATCAATGCCCATGATATACACCATACCATGGAAATGACCTTTAAATAGCCATGGTCTTGGACAGCAGGCCACAACCAAACTTAAGATGGGGCGGGGGTGGAATATGAGACAAGAGAGAATGTTTTTCAGATAAGTCTTTGCTGGTCCTTGACAGTCAACAAATTTATAACAGATGTGCCTCATTCTGAGTGTGGAGAAATGAGGGCTGGTAACTGTTATTGTCAGGACAAATCAATTGGAGCCATATGTCTGCAGCAGCTGACAGCATCATGAAAATCTCAAGCAACACATAGACATTAGGATGTTGCTGAAAATAAGAGCTTTCCCATCGTATAAAGGGCCTTTGGGAGATGTCTCTCTCTTTGAGATAGGTTTGTGGGAATTAGCTTATATATTTTGATTCTTTCAAATGCCTGATTGTACACGAGACTTTGCCCTCTCTTACTGATTCCCCAGACAGTAGGTTATAATTAACAGGAGGCAAAATGCTACAAATTAATCATAGGGCACATCTCATTAGGATTCTTATTTTATCTAGATTAAATAGGAAACTGTCATGACAGAGAACAGGGAAGTTTCCTAACCTTCTCCACTACCCCACACTCCCCAACCAAATGTCAGCCATTACTCCCAGTGAGAGATCCAAGAGGAATGCACAACTCACAGCAAAATCATAAATGATAATAAAAAGGAATAAAAAGCTAAGATCCCATTCTAATAAACTGAAGTTATGCTTTTAGAGCATTTCCCCCTACAGCACATCTCCTAGATTTTTCAGAATACAAAGTAGTTAGTGGTTATCAAATAGCTGTACTGTAAAATAGGAATAGACATAGTGGAACAGATCCATGGCCCTTTTTTCTTTTGGCCAGTGTGCTAGACCAAAGCAGTGTAACGTGCATTACAAGAAAAGGAAGAAACTAACATTGTCAAGTCAGCAGGGTCCCGTGTAGGTTAAAATGTAATGCAAGATCAGTGCCATAATTATCCACACCAAGCAATTTTTTAGTTTATTGACTATGCTGCAGTTCCTGAATTTATGTCTTGGGGTTTAAATTGCAAAATATTATAATCCAGATATCCGTAGCTATGCAGTTTTTTTTTCTCTGAACAGCCAAGTTGCTCCAAAACCACTGCCTTTCTTTTACCAATATTAATGAGCAAATCTGCCAGAATGCAAGCAAGCATGGGTGTTTGTCAGTAAAACATACAGAAAGCAAAAAGACTAAGATTTTCAAGGAAGAGCTAATTTCCAGAAGAACTGTAAGCTAGCTCGCAGACATAGACATCCAACACTCCTGAATTATACCACAAAGAGTAGCAGCTTGCAAGTTACAACATCTACATGTTCTTAGTTTCCCTATGTACCTTCCCTATGCCTTCTCCACACCACAACTCTTCAAGGCTTTTTCCATTTAGATCACCATTTCCAACTCAGCCCAGGTCCACCCAGCTGATAGCTTTTACCATGAGATGTCTACATTACAACATTTGGTAATGAATAGCATTGATTAGCATTTGTTGGCAGTCTCATCAGGGAAGCCAAGCACACCTTCCACCCCTTTGTGCCAACAGGGCCATCACCGTTGCCTTTGCTGAGCACAGGGCAGGGCAGCACAAGCAGAAAGCCTCTCCCCTGTGTTATTCCAGAACAACCAAGTAACAGATTTCAGCAGAAAAGCAAAGAAGGTGCACTGCAAGCTATCCTATCCTGCAAGGTTATCCTATCCTGGACATAATTAAGCACACACTTCAGGTCCTTCCTAAAATTTCAAAAGGAGAGCGAGAAGATAGGCTGACCAGCCTCTAGGTCTGAGATTAGCCTGAAACTAACTGAATGCAAGCCAGAGGCAGCGAGACAGTGAAGCTTAGAGGATTTGAACTAATACAAAAAATACTGCTAGTCGCTGTTTTCCCCTCATGGAGGAGTGGTACCTCATTTTCCTCATGACTAATAGTGCAGGTAAGGGTGAGCAGGAGATTGTTCACTCCACCTCAAACCCTGAAAACGTAACAACTACCCAAGAGCCCATGGGGGGACAAAAGCACCAAAGTGAAAATGCCGTGACATTCAGTGGATCATCTTGAAAGCAACTATAAAGATTTTTAGAACAAAAATCAGCATTTTGTTCTTGACTTTTCTCTGCAAGTAGAACAACTGTGTTACACATCCCCATGGAAAGCTTGCTGTAGCCATAGGACGAGGCTTGGTTCGAATGCTAAATGTATTTTCAGCCTTCCAGATCTCTATCAGGGCAACTGCAACAAAATATACTGCAGTTTTTCATCCTATCATTAAGAAGTGATGGGGTCAGAATACTGACTGCCACATGCCGTAAAGCAGTCCTGAAACTTGAGAAATCTACAACAAATATCTGCTTCAAATGTCAGCCTGATAATACAAGAGTAACGGGGTAGAATTCTCTGGTCTGTGCTTTGCAGGAGGTCAGACCATAATTTAAATAATCCCTCTAGCCTTAACTTTTAGTTATTCTGTACTCAGGCAGGCATGAGGGGATATATCATATCTGAATCTTGCCAAGAAAAAAAAAGGGAGGAATAATCAGAACAGACTCAAGACATTTTGTGAAAAATGAATCCACACAAATAAACATTTGGCATAGGGAAAAAGACCACATTCATATTAAGAAACTCAACCGTACATCTGCAACAAACCAAGTTTTCCTTTCCTTGGATGTAGAAGTTTCCATCACTTGTGCTGGGGTTTGGGCTATTGACAAAGTTGTTTTTCCTCTGTGCTCTTTTGTCGACATACGGTTTCAATGCTTTACTGTTGTATTAATCCTATTTTGTCTTTCAGATAATAAGGATATTGTTGTTACTAAGTACTATGCTAATTGTTTTTGTCTAGTATTAAAAATACGCTGCACTGCCTTATTCTAATTAACTTGAGATTATTATTGAAATAATGGTTTTATTATTTTACCACCGGCACTTTACTGCCTTGGAGTCTTAGTTGTACTCAAGCTATTATGACTTTGTAGCAATTGACTAACTACAATTATTCCATTATCCAGCTTCTAACATTTAATTGGGTGAGTGCAGAAAATATTTTCCCATTACAACATCTTTGCTTTCTGATTTATTAGAATTAACCTTCAATATACAGAATCTAGATTCATTTCATTTTTTCCTCTTCAAGAAAAATCCCGTGAGGATCACCATAAGCTTCATTTGGTTTATTTAGGAGGGAAAAAAAATTAAGATATATTACGAGATTTATACGGATGCCCTCCAGCACACATTCTTCATTTCACACTTTCTGTAAGATTTCAATAGCCAATACACTTGCCTCCTCCCCAAATCAGAACACACCACAGAGCAGGACTCTTAAATGTCATTAGCATGAACTATTTTTTGTATTTATATTTGTTGCTTTGTTTCTCCTCTGTCCATTTGATGTGTTACACAGTTCAGATTTAAGTTTTAATTTAAATACTTGGAAGCCTTAATACCTTACTAGGCTGCATTTTTCTCTGAGTTCCAGCTACAGAAATCCATTGGGTTTGAGAGTGATGTATAGGTACCAGCAGCAAAGTTTGGCTCAGCAGCAATTTAGAAGTGTTTGCTGTTGTTTTTACTGATCATAAGAATAGATATTTTAAGAGGCTCCAAAATAAGACCATTCAGCTTGGTGTGCTCTTACTCCCAGTGGAAAACCTGTTAAGCTACCAGCTGCCTTTTAAATAAAGGAACAAGTCATTGGCATGCTATGAGACAACTCAATCACTGATTGCCAATAGGGCAGGGCAGGCACTGACTGTTGGCTGAAGCAGTGCTGCAACAAGCAACGTGCACGGAAGGTGCCCAAAGAACAGCACAAATTGGCAAAGGAGATCAGAATATCAAAATATTTGTGCACTGGGCAGTCTGAGGACATTTCTCATCCTTTGATGTGTGAATAGCTAGTTTAGAATCTGGCCACAACGTGTGCTTGTGCATAGAGTCTGGTGCAATGCAGGAGGTGGGATTAAAAATAAAAAAAAAAATTTAAAAAAAAAAATCAGTAAGCAAACAAACCAACCAGAAAGACTGAAGGCTAAAGACTGCTACTCTTTGAACTCCTACACCCTCATTTCCTGCTTTTATTGGCATTAACTTAGGTCATTAACATTTTATCAATATATTATGTGTATATAATGTTACTGAGATTAATGGGCATAGGCAACACCATTCTAAAGGCAATCAGAGTTCTGTAGTAAGTTGCTCTTCCAACGAGCTGCCAGGTGGTAGCGATGCATGGATTTTTAAACACCTCAAAGTTTAGTATGTTAGAATTAGAAGTGTGACTACATTGCAGAAGTAACTTTAAAAGAACAGATAGCTTAACCCAGATTTGTATGCTGCTCCTGACAACTGAAGTTTTGAAACCCAAGTAGTTCAGACTTCAGCACATGCCTTAAGTCACTATGTATTGAACTCCAAGCCTCTGCTGCAGCTGATTAAGGACAAAGAAAGGACATGATACAATGCTACAGGAATCAAGACCGTTCTTTTTTGCGTTCCCGAAGAAAGAACATTGCTCATTTTTATTAAGTCTTAAACTTTCTGTTATCTGGCTACCTAATACCAGGTATGTTTACTGTCCTCGTTGCTGGTTTTAAGCTTGAAGTGCATAGCCTCAATTGGCATTCTGCTCAACTACTCTCGTTAGAGGCTGCTCTCATTTAGTACATATTCAATTATACAAGTTTTATTAGAAGCCCAGGCAAAACCCCACTGCCTTCCTTTTCCTCCTCCTCCCCGCTCTCCATCCTGCTGGTGTAGGTACACTCCTATGAAATATTTTTAAATTTGTTATTAGGATAATTCACAGTACCTAGGGGACACCCTGCAGCTTAATATGTTGACATTGAAGCAGTTAACTATTAAAAGCCCCACAGTAGCACTTAGGATTTACATTACAGAAATGAGACATAAGCTCGTATCTCCCAGTTAGCTTCCAACCACCACTACAAAGGAAGGGAACACCTCTAGTCACGGTGATACAGCATAAAAGGAATCTCATGTCACACTATAACAGGCATCAGCATGATGTATTAGCTCTTTCTCAAAAGTCTTACAGACTTTTCTCCTTTGACCACAGTACTCATTCACAGAGAAATTTTAATTCAAAACCCTAGGTGAGGAGGCTCACCATGCTACCAGAAATACTTTATGTATGCTTTTATGGCTGCCTTAACAGTAGGAACATTCTCCTCATTCCCATGATACTTGGTGACAGAAATGCTGAACAGGCTCTGAAACCTTACAGAGAGCTGTTAATCAAAGCTTCCTAAATAACAGACCACAGATATATAGCTCATTTTATCCAGAACTGCCTGCAAACCCCACTTGTGCTCCTCCTCATAACCCATACAGTCCTACTGGTTCACACTGAAGAAACACGCTGACCCCATTTTCCTACAACACTTAACAGTTGCACAACTCCGCACAACCACTTCCAAAACTATCTCATCACTGTCCAACTTGTCTCCAACTCTGCCAACTAGCTTATTCATACTTTTCATCCACTGCTATGTCCCATTATATTAGCAGGGAAGGAGAGGAAAGAACTAGCTTTCAAGTTAAAATTGTTGCTTGGAAGATAAATCAGGATACTTTTCCCCCTCTTCAACATCCTAGCCCCATTCTGATTCACAAGCTGCATTCCCTAAAATGATTCATAATAGACTACAAAGGTTCCCAGGCTGACTCAGATAACTTGGAAGAGGTTGTCTTCCCCCTCAATGTTTTTAAAGGCTGAGTTTTAAAATAGCAGTTCTGGTTTTTAACTTATGATTATCTCAAAGGTTCAAGAACAGTTTAATCAGTGAATTGACTGATTGTACCAAATAAATAACCTAAATCCCATCATCAGCACTCTCGCTGTCCTGAGAAGTTTTTCTCTGGAAAGCGTTGTGAAATCAGATTGAGTTTTCAAAAGCTTCTGGGAAATATTTCCTGTATTTTAAGAAATTACCTCAAAACACTATCCAATATGAGACTGATTTGAGAAGATCTACACAGGGCTCTGAAGCAGCCAGTACTTAATCAGCACTCAGTAATTTTACCATCACAGTAACTCCCTGATAATGGATAGGTACTTTTTCTTCCCTCCCTCGGCTTCTCAAAGAATGAAACTCCACTACCTCTCGCCATTCAGTAGTGGATCTGACATCCAAGCGGTGGAGAGAAGGTCACTAGCATCTGAAACCACAGCACAAACAGCTAGATTATTTTTTTTGCCTTGTCCATCACAATCCCCAGATTTCTTACTATGAAAGAACAAGGAATAAGCAGAAGTAATCAGTCAATGACAGTGCAAATGTATCTCCCCCTGTGATCATAATGACATAGTATCTAAATCTGTTCATCACAGCATAGGTGCATTAAAAATATGCACAGATGTGTCTTTCACACCACCACTAGCAAGATACTCCCCCTGTATTTGCTAAATTACGAGATGATACCAATTTGCATTTATATTTTGATTACATCTGACTGAATTCTGTAACGTTCAGCAGTTTGCGATGGATGAAATCTGTCACCATCAAAATAAGCGAGAGCTTTACCACTGACTTCAACAAGGATGTGGTATCGTCCTAAGTGCTCTGAGAAGCTGAGCTCTAAAGAAACAGAGGACCATAGCTTTCCTAAACTACACAATTTTGAATCAGAATAACCCCAATGAATCTACATATTTATACCAATAACAGTAGAATTCCCCAAACCATTGTTTTACCTCAGTTGAAGTTTATTGCATTACAGTTGAATGGTGTTTCACTGCTGTGCCTCCTTACCTATGTAAAATATCACTGATTGCAAGTGCAGCTGGGAGTTCCTTTCATACCTCCAGCCCCTCTGCCTTTGCACCTACCAGACTTTGCAGTTTTCTTTTTAAAAATCTTGGAGGATTTTGCATTCAATGCCACTTGAGGAAACAGAGGAGGGCACCATCAGAGTTTTTCATTAACTACATCTTGAGTCCCTGAGGCCCCTGATATATTACAGCCAGGGAAAACACTGCTATCCTGGTACCTCCTTGCAAAGTTCCAGGTTAACTGTAACTCATTTTCAGAACATGTTCAAAGTACACTACCCTGATACAGCATCAGCCACTTAGCACCATGTAGGTCCAACATGGTTTTGACTAGCTGCACAGATCCTTTGGGAATCTGAGCCCAAGGTCAGGCAGACTAAAAGCACTCTTGGAACATTTCTGTTCAACGAAGAATAAAAAAATATTAAGACGGATATGCAGCATCTCATGTATCTTACACATCAGTACAAGAGAAGGTTGACAGACTTTTTCAGGAGCATGTTCTTTGGTGATATGCTGGGAGTTCGCCTGATATCAGTTTACCTATCCAAGAGATGGGATCTGTTACTAGCTTCCAAGAGTACCAACCTTTTCAAAATCCCCTCTGCCATCCACCGCATAAATATATTTATGTATTTTTATACATACATACACACATATACATATGTATGTTATTCCCTCATTTTCCTTTACTGTACTTTTCAGCAGTACCTTTGGCAAAGGACAAAGACTTGAGTGGTTTTAAGTTCTGCTTCCTTTTGCTTTTTTAACCTCAGAAGAGTTTTTCCCTACTCAAACAGACCCTCCAGAAGAGTACCACCCTAATTGCCCCAGGCAGTTAGATCCATTCAAGCTTAATGCCTTGCAATTGCTGGTCTTATAACTGAATCCACTTGTCAGGGGGAGAGCCGAAACTGTCTGCTCCTCTCTGACAGCCCAACACATCACCTCTGAAATCCAATATATACACCAGTTTCTGAGACTTGAATCAATAATTGCCATCAAGCATTCACCACCATGTTGCACTGAGCAGCTCACCTTAATGTCCAAGTCTTCTGTCTCCATGAGACTACTGCTAATTTAGAAGTCAGCCAGGTTCAGCCACAGGTCTAATTCCTCCTATGCTGACTGCCCCATACTGTACCCACCACTCTGCTACCCTCCCTCCTAGGTCTCCCTGACACTCCTGCCACTGCTCCTCAATCTCAGCCTAAGTAATTCTGCATCATTACCTGTCCCCTTTTTCAGCTCACACATAAAAACTGAATGCACTGTCATAAGGAACACAGGGTTCCCCGCTATTAGACTTTTCTCAAATCCAAATCTAATTTTCCATAGCTTGGACAGATTTCAGTCCTGAGCTGTGAGGTAAAAACACTGTGAAGCTTCAAATCTCCTGGAATATTTAACAAGGTTGGAGTTAGTTATTGGAGAAGAGTTTAAAAGGTGATTAGAGAGGCAGAAACTGGACATCCGCTGACATAGCAGTGCCTAAGTAAAGGTGAAACAACTTCTCAACATAGTTTGGCAACATCATAGGGAAAATTATTTTCATTAATAGAAACAAAGTCAGAGACTCTCTATCCGGGCAGGTTTCAACAATGTTCATGTTGAAGTCACAGGAAGTAGGCAGCACCCTCCTCTAAGTCACGGCATTGATCCCATTCCTATGAGACTTTACACAGAGGAAGACTAGGCAGAAAGGCTACCCTGTACCAGACTAAAAGGTCAGCATCTTCCCAGGAAGCTGCACTGCACTAATTTCTGTTGGAACAGTTCCTGGAATAGCTACTAGGACTGCCGTTACCTCCATGTGCATTCTTATTCTGGAATAAAACCATTTCAATGGGATACTAGTACAACAGCAGCAACATAAATAAACCAGTACAATTGAATTGTTTCATTTCCTTGAGAGGCCTTTAAAATGATAAAAGCCTTCTTGTCCTCCGGAAGACAAGAAGCTGGTGTCATTTTTTAATACATTATGTACACAGAATATTTCTGTTTGGACACTTAGACATGTAGAGAATGTCTACTTGAAAAAAGCTTCACCAGCTCAAACTCAATACACAGAACAGCTGTATTCTATTAAGTATGGAATATAAATATGTTTTTCTAGTTAGGAAAATACTATGCCAAACACACTCCTCTCACAGGTAACAAACACATGGAAACCAAGGTATCTAATAGGGCTGGGACATCTGGGAAAAGCCTATCTGGAGAATACACTTGTTTATGAGAATAAAAACCTCATAGAGTATCTCAACTAAGTTGGCGAGAAAATTAGGACAGCAGAAAAAAAAAAAAACACTGGGATTTTTTTCCCCTAAACAAATGGCTTCATCTTTCAAACAAGCAAAGGAGATGCCGGGGGGGCTGGTGACAATCATCACTCATGCGAATGATGGGATATGTCAAGGAGAGAGAAAAGTCATGTAAGAAATGTAATTAACTACTATAGAAGGGGGGCCAACACCTCCCCACCTACTCACATGCCAAATAGAAAAGGCCCCAATTTATTAGTACAGCTCCCAGTCACTCATTTGCTGTTTGATATTCCTGTATCAGATACATTTATAAACTTATCAGCCTTTCTTGGAGCACTGCAGCATTCCAGTTACTGCCAGTCCAGGTACAGTCAAAATTGCTTTTACCTAAGGACACTTAACCTAATGGGAAGTGGACACAAGCTGATCAATTTTTCCAAATTTGTATGGGTTACTCTATAATAAACAAGTTTCTTTCCTCATCAGGGTAGCTAAAAAGGCAAAATGTTTTCATGGCCATGAAATTTCAAGGATTCTTCCTGTGCAATAGTTTTTTAGACTTAGCTGATGTTACCCGCTCATTAACACTGCCAGATCATGTAAGTGTCTTTAACAGCAACAACAGAGCGACAGCTGCATTTTCTGTATTAAAACCCATGGCCGAATTTTCTGATGTAGCTTCAACAGGTTTGTAGATAGAAATTAACCTGGCATCCTTTGTATCTGCTCAAAACTATCTGATGTTCCCAGGGCATAGTTGAGTGTGACATACTCGTATTTCCATTCCAGGGTGAAATGGGGCGGAAGGGCATGGGGAGGAAGAAGAGAGAAAATACAGATACTGACCTTTCAGAGTTAAGCTGCAGGTGTGGGGAGAACTCTTCCCCAAGATGTTTAGGAGGTATCCTGGAATCAAGGTATGCACATAGAGCAGAGATGTGCTGACATGACCTCAGAAGCAGCTAAGACGAGGTCCCAGTGGCAGTCCACTGTAACTCTGCATCTGGTAGTTGTTACAAGCTCTGTAATCCCTTGCCCTAAGCCAGTGTCCAGGCAGACCCACAGAAACTTAACAGATTTAGTAAAATCATCATCTCCAGCATCACAAGAGGATTAGTTGCCATCATCCTCTCTCTGCCTCCCCTCCCTGATATACTGAGAGAAAATCAGGTTTGAACAATCTCCTGAATTCCTTGGCAGGTAAACAAGCCCTCAAGTCACCATAATATTAGTGCA
This sequence comes from Cariama cristata, assembly GCF_000690535.1. Classification (NCBI taxonomy): domain Eukaryota; kingdom Metazoa; phylum Chordata; class Aves; order Cariamiformes; family Cariamidae; genus Cariama; species Cariama cristata. The sequence continues at coordinate 24,926 of NW_009603032.1, read as the reverse complement.
CTAAAATACCTACTGACTTCCTCAGAGCGTCAGCTTTGTTAACCCACTATGTCCCCAATGTTGTTAAGATTTCTGTGCAGAAGACGCAATACATCTTTCCTGCACCCCATTTCTTTTGGCAGGACTAAACTCCACCCAAAAAGATATCCTTAATATTAATCTCAGAGACATGCAGAAAAGGATCGTTTCTTCACTAGACACTGTAGTACATACAGAAGGGGACATGCTCCACCTTCCACAAGTTTACAGTCTAAATAGTTCTAAAGTAAGAGACTTGCTCAGAGTTGCCCAAAACCCAGGAACTGGCCCAAATTCTTTGATTTCCATTAAAGCAATTGAGTCATATTTTCACCCTTGAAACGCTTCCCTTCTCAAGAAGAGCCCACGCTCCATAGGCACAAGAACACAACGCTCCTCTCACTGAGCCTAGGCCAGATTTACCTGTCAGTCTCTTCCTGGACACCTCTACAAAAAGTAAAATCCCAGTGAAGCGAGTATTGCAGTGGCACAGACACCACAGAGGTGATGCTCCAACACAGAGCAGCTCAAACCCCTGAACGCTGTGGGTCTCTCAGTGCAGAATTACTGCCGTGACACATAATGAGAGCTACGAGGAAGGGGAAGTCATGCATAGCCACTTTCAAATGTCATACAAGTAGGCTCCAGTAGCACAAAGAAGAGATAATTCAGACAAAATTTGTTCTAAAAAGGTGCCTATAGTTTTCATCTCTGAAGAAAAATGTGTGTGGAAATTATCTAAAATACTCTTCAAATGCTTCAGTGCTTGTGTAAATGGGGTAAAGGTGCACTGCTTAGCAACATCAATACACTGCTATTTAACCACTTTCTCCCTTTTTAAAATAGAGACCTTTGACTACTGTTTCCATAATCTTTCTCCTGCTTCTCTTACTATATCTCTATCAATGTTAGTTGATTCCTTCAATTTGACTCATTTGGGGTCATATTAATTTTCAAATAATGTAGGGGAAAAATTACTGTAAATAATGTCCTTGTAAATACATTTGCCAAGAAAGTGATTACATGCATCCATGAAACATGCATCCAGCCATAAAAACTAGGTCTAGGAAATGACCCAAGAAGCTTGAAAAGATGTATACACTCTAAATTTATTTTTTTAATTGTATACAGCAAATTGCTCTGCTTAACTTCCGCACAATTATGTTACTATGCTGTTACTATGCTGTCTTTTGGGCAACTTGTTATTCAGTGGACATAAATGTGAGAAATTGCCTTTCAAAATGCTGCATGTTCTGACAAGATCACAAGCAAATATATAGTCCCCAAAGATTCAGGGGCCTTTGCATACAATCCTATTAATTGCTAGAGGAAGGCAACCATATGGTAAGACAGTAGCATGCTCTATGAGTGCACCGTGCGAGATATGTAGCTTTCTGGGAACTTTTTATAAAGGACAAGGGGAAAGAAGACAGAAGCTGCTAAATCTATAGATTATTCATTAGAAATTCAGTTATAGACTAGTGCATTTCTAATTACTGAGGTTCATTAAAGAACGGGGCTTTTTCTAGATAAACTAGAAAACTTTCATCCTTGTCATTACAAGAATAATTGAAATCTTGTTTCCATTAAAATTTAGATGGCTTTAAATATCTTCCTTCAAAACCGTTAACAGCATGTAATTTAATGCTTACATCAGTGACGGAATACAAATTACATGTTCGCTTCTTGACAGACCTTGACCTTGTACCTGCATGCTACGTACAGCCTCTGTGGCGCACCTGAAGTCGACAGTTTCCAAAGCTGTTGTACTTGAGCCATTCACTCCGGCTGTGGGAGCCTTTGGGCTGTAGCAAGGCATGCTTTTTCTGGGACAAGTAAAAGTTCAGGCATCCTCCAAGCCCTCCCATTCCATTCATTCCTCTCCCTGCTCAAAAAACCCACTTGGGCTGGTACAGCTGTCTGTAGGTTCAAGTGGAGAACCACACAGCCAAAAAAAGCCTTCAGCAAAATAACAATTTTCTTTAATAGTTACATCTAGTTTAGCTCACTTCATTGACTCAGGTCACCATGTGGGCCTATAAACATCACGTAGTGCCTAAAGTGGTGCCAACAACTGTAGAGGAGGCAGCAGCAGAAGGGAACATGCATTGCCATCATATCAGAGAGGCAGCAAACCAGGCCCTGGGCAGGCAGGTAATCAACTCCTGCATGCTTTCTTGGAGTGGGCAAGAGTTCCCTCCTATACCTCTGAAGCAGCAATCTCATCTATGGTAAGTTCCCAAGACAAGAGCTGGCCGTCACTGAAACCACATAGACGCAAGTGCACCCTTCTCAGCACTCCAGCATCTAGCTACAGACTCACCATGATGTCCTCGAACACGCGCAACAGTGGGAACAAACAGACAGGTGAATTTTATGAAGTCTTTCAACACAACTGTTTGTACTGAGATTAGACAAAAGTATGGATATAGATAAGTAAAACATGTACCCTCTCATCTCAGTTTGCCCAATGTTCACAGCATCACTCCTTGAGCTCCCATGGGAGTAGGTTTAGGGATCGCTTGTCCAGGAGGCATATGACACACCAAGCATTCCTAATGGGTGGCTTTCATTCACAGAAAGGCAGTGATTCAGCAGGGCTGTAACATCAACTGTAACTCATGGGAAACAGTCCAAAGGCACCAAAGCTTACCATAAACCTAACAGATCTCACTTGCCTGTTGTTAAAGGCTGTCGAACAGACCCCATGGCCTCTCAAACTATCTAGCCCAAATCTTCCCAGCCTTACCATCTGGCTTTTCCTTCTACCTGACACTTGATTAAATTTAAGCTTCTTGCACCAGGAATACAGAGAATTGATTTCTCTCTTGAAGCCTACAATCGCACCTCTTGGCAACCTTCTTCAGGGTAAGCAGCCTCAAGTCAAGTCAACTCAGTCACCCTACCTTTTCCCTTGAAGCTCAGTGCCCCAAACCAGCCACAATAACTTAACACAGATCTCAGGAACAGTATGAAGCAGAAGGATGATGCCAGGTGACCTGCAGGCAGCAGAGCCAACATGACTGCTGCGTTTCTCACAAGGAGTTTTGATTTCTGTGAAAACTGTTCTCACAGCAATGGCATTGCTGACTCATGTTCAGCTTATGACAGATCACAGCTCCATATCTTTTTTTGCAAGCCTTCTGCACAAATCCAAGTGATTGTTCCTACATTTGTCTTCAATGAATCACATCCAAATTTTTTTTAAGATCATTTATGTGATGTATTTATAGCCTGTCCCAGCTTCACATCATCCGCAAGCTTACTAAGTACACTCCCTTCTGCATCATCTGAATCATTATAAAAACGGAAATACTGAACAGAACTGGTGCCAAGACAGACCTTTTCCAAACCATGCTCAGTACATTATCCCATACATTTCTGAAAACAAAACACCAATAAGTAAACTTTCATCACCATTATCTAGCCAGGTTTGCATCTAACACCCACCAGTAGTTCCACAGCAAGAGACTGAAGTCAAGATGTGTAACAGCTGCTTCTCCTTTATCCACAAACAATGTCATCCTACTGTAGAAAAAATTAGATTGGCTTGACATACATCTGTACTAGTAAGTCATGATGACTGTAGTACAGTTGGTTATGAAGTTATGCTGAAAATTTAGATGAAAGACAAATGCCGAAAGTAATGCAGCTCGCAGAAGTCTCCCACAAGCAGCCTGGGGCACACAGGCACTCAGCTCACCCCGCTGCCTCACTGCATGGAGGTGCCACCCCATCAACCCTCTGATCTCCGTCCCTCATGCAGCCAATGGAGAAGGGCAGGACCAGCAGGCTTACTATCGCTGCTCTGGAGTATGTGTTGGGGATCTCTTTTCAAGGAAAGCAATGAATTAATTATACAAGTCTAAACATGAGATTCAACCATTCAATCCCTCTTCCTGCAGCAACACCACTGACTCCAAGGGTCATTGCAAGCAGAAAGGCTTGGTGTGAGCTTCAGTCACACATTTCCCATTCTGCTCATCATTTCTTTCTATATGTAGTTTGCAAACTTAAAAATAAAGCAACAAAAAACTCAACCACAAACACAACATTTAAAGAAGAAAAAGTTGTGTGGTCAAGCTACTTTTAAGGCTTTGTACAATATATTCTTTCCCATTTTCACAGGGAAACTGGAACTCACAGGGTGTTTCATGGAGCACTGCGGTGAGGTCCTAGCAAGCCTTTCCATACTTCAGCATAATACTGTAAGACGTAGATTCACATCCTGTATTCAAGTCTATAGACACAAATATTCACTACAGGAAGCCTAAATGTCTAAGCACATGCAGGATCAGAGTTGAATTTCTGGAAACTGAAATAGCTTGCTATGTCCCAATAGACAGTATGTCTTACACTCCTAGGAACCATCCACCTGGTTGATATTCACTCGTTCATTTCATATCCAATAATGAATATTTATAAACCATCTAAGAAATGAAAACAAAATAGGAAGCCTTAGAGACTGCAAGGGCTAGACAGAAACTATATGTGACATTTTAAGACTGGTAGCGAGCTCTGGCTTCCTGACACTGCAAGGGTCTTGTAACTGCTTATCTCAAAGGCAAACATGTCCTCTCTTCTTGAAAGAAAAATAGTTTCTAATATTATTGCTTTACCTAGACACCTTCTCTTGTGTCATCTTTTGGCCTAAGCCATGCCTTTAGTACCAACTGAAAACAAGGAAAGAGCAAGATTAGCCAGTTGATCCAGTTTCCAGCAGAGGAACAAAGGTGGCAAGAAATGAAGTGGTCAAAAATTGGTTTGGGCTATGCCTGCATCACTTTGTGATTCCTCCCACTTAGGAATCTCTTCCCTTCTCTGCCCAACAAGACTTTTGGATGGGCATGTGGCCCCAGATGCTGCCTTCAGAGCCCCTCCTGGGAGAACGGGAGGGTGGCTTTGCTCCAGAGCCCACAAACCTGTTCCCCCATGCTTGTTACCACAGTAGCTGAGCCCTGTTGCAGAAGGGAAACACCTCTGAGTGTTCAGTCTATTAGCCTTATTTTAGGAGCCCCTTTCAAGTTGTTACTTGCATGGAAATCAGTGTGCTCTCTTGTCATCAGTGAGACTCTTTGCTGTTCTTCCCCCTTTGTTCTCTTTTTGTTTCAGTGAGCTAAGCTTATCTTTTGCTTTTGTTTTCCTACAGTAGTAAAACTCTATTATGATGCTTGGCAGACAATTTAAGCTACTGTGACAATCATCTTTGAAAAGGGAATCTGCTTTCATAAACCCTTTCTACATGACTAAATATTCATTTCTGCGCTAGAAGCAGGCAAAAATTCCACCCTCCTCACTATCTAGCTCATGATTTTAAAGCTACTTTAAAATAAAAAGAAGAGCAGCAGCTCTTTGCAGAGGAATGGTTTTTTTTAAGGTGCGCACAATAACAACCCCCCCACACACACACACCAAAACTTCTTTGTTATTTCTCCCCTCTCCTTTTTCTTTTTGGAAAAGAGGTAAAGCAATACAAGAAGATAGAAATCTGCAGGGTCTGCTCCATGCTTACCTCCCAGTGTACACCACAGTCCAGACCTTTCACAAACAGCTTAAAACATTTGCAAGAGGATTTTTTTTTCTTGCTGTGTGTTTTAATACAGAAATGTTATTTTTTAATTTCTCTTTCAGGTTTTGAACCTTACTGGGGGACATTTTTTGAGCTTTTCTCTAAAGATCTAAGGACCAAGGGATGTATTTCTACTAAAAGGCAAACAACTCGCAAGCAAATACAAAAAACTCAAACATGCTTCTCATACAATCCCATGTCTCCAGGAACTAGGGCTTTCAGGGAAGCAGTACTGTAGGTTTCTGATTAAATGTCACAAGAATTGGCACAACCAATAGAAAAGACTCAAACCACAGTAGGTCATGAAACCCTGGAACAGCTTCCTGCATGTCCCTCTGTCCTGTTCATCTATCATGAATCATTCTGCACTAACATACGGCAAAAGTGCTGTGTAGCGTCATAAACACATCGGGGACTTCCCAGGAGAACATGCAACAATTTTGGCAGCAAGGGTGGCCCAAACTGGTCTCCATGATTTAGAAAGAAGCAGAGGCAGCAACATGTGGTAAATAAAACAGAACCAGCAGAAAATTGGTTGGACATAGGGGGCTGTAGGGAGAATAGAAATGTGTTGAATCCCTACTGGTAGCTTCTACTAGAAAAGATGGAAAGCTTTACTTAGTGCTGCACACAACTGCCTGCTTGTACACCAGGTCTTTTCTCAAACTGACAGAGGCAGTTGCGGGAGTACCGATCGGATGGACAAAAGGAGAGAAGCAAAACCAACAGTAATGGTTTCTACTAAGCCAGAGACCTAAGGCAGCAAATAAGGACGTACCGGAGTGGTGAGAGGGGAGGGGAAGGTTCTTCAAATTTGAGAGTCCCATGCAGACTAACTTAGGTTGCATATGAATTAAAGAGGAAAAAAAAAAACCCAAACAGGCTAACCCTACATTCAAATGAACAAACAAAAAAACATTAAAAATTAAAGCTTCATTATACAACTGCCAAGAATTCCTCGTTATGGGGAAAAAACCAAAGTTGTCTATATTGACATATTTAATTGGGAAGGAAAAAACACAGAAGGATCATCTGTATTCTCACCTAGCAATACTTTTCTAATACTTTGCTACTTGTTTTTGTTCCATCATTTTTTTTCCTACAAGTTATTTCACTAGTGAATAAAACACATTTTAAATAAATAAGAAAGCTCCTGGCCCTGCCGATGACCAGAAATCCACCGGGCTCGGTTTTGCATGGCTGCAGAGACACTTGGGTGCCCTCCCAAGGAGTTATTACTCTGCTTTAAAAGGAAAGGTAATAGGTGAGGATGCCAGAGGGGAGCAGGATCAGAGGACATCACCACGCAATTCTGTAAGTGTTGGGTTTAGGTCACCAAAGTGGGGCAGAAGGTAAGGACTTGAAGGACTTGCTGAAAACGTTTGGCAATATTGGCTGGAGGTTAAGATTCAACAGTTGATGAATTAAAAAGGGAACAGTCATGGGTCACAAAAAAACAGGCTCCACAAACGCTGGTACAAACCTGTCAGAGGCAACTGCCTCTGCAAAAACCCCAGCTCCATAATTACAGTGCAGGTTGAATACCACTCTGACTAAATTTACAGAGCTGTTCCATAAAACTTCAGCAGAAGTCACTGGACACTGCACACTGATTACTCAAAACCTCAGCACCTTTAAGTTTCTACATGTTTATTCAGCCATTCTTTCTCCCTGGAGTGAATATTATCCTGTCCTAAAGGTTTGATGTAAAATCAAACAGCATGTTGTTTGGCTAGGCTTTGCTCTTCCTTTTAAGACTGCTGTTTCTCAAAAAGCCATTTCAAAACACAAATATACTAGGGCATCTAAATATAACTGACCTTACTTGGACATAAGTTCTCTTCACATCTGTCATCTCTCCCTCAGATCTTTTAAATTGCACCTACTGGGTAACAAACTATGTTCTCCCGCTGTACAAAGGCACTGCTGCTTTCTTCCCCCAGTTTGGCAAGAGGATCAGCCATAAGCTGTACAAAGACTATCAGCTGAGTGTATGCTACGTAGTCGCTCCAGTGAACGCTTGGCTTAGTCAAACTCAAAATTATGTTTAAATTCCCTTCAAAAAGCCCCTTCAGAGTCATGGTTTTCTAGGCTGATTCTAACAAGAAGCACAGAGCATTACTAGCAACCAGCAGCACAAACCTGCTAAAGCTGCTGGCTCAGGGAGAAGCGAGCAACTGAGAGCAGCCCCGCACTCCGAGCTGGCTATGCCACAGGACCTGCACAGCCTTCGGTCTCAAGTGCCAACTTTGTGCACCAGGCAAGGTCCTGAGCAAAGCTGAATCTTCACCTTCCAGATGACCTGAGTATCTCAGCAACTAGCTTTCCTATTAGTTTAAGGATACTAATCTCCAAAGCATCAAAACAACGCACACAAACATATGCTTTCTGCTGCCTGACAGAGATCTCTCAAAATAATAAGGCACAAACTAAAAAAAGCAATGGAGCAAACCTGGGAGCATCAGAACTCACTGTTGGCTGTAGAAAGCTGTTTCTGATGCACCAGACTACCAAACATTAATATAAAACTGGGACAAAACTGAGCTGCAGTGTGAAATATCCCATTCTTGCTCTGTATCACTAGACCTTCCAGAGCCCAATTCCCCCACTGACACAGATTTGAGCCAACAGCTTCAAGGCTTCTACCTAAGATGAGAAAGTTAAGCTTTCTTATTTGCAGAGCCATTTTATCAATTGATTTGAGAGATTATATCATATACTGCTGAATATTAATATAATACCTCAAAACTGTTTCTGTAATACTCTCACATCTGTTGTATGAGTGCTAAAGGCATTCAAAAGCAGTCTCAGTGAACCGTTCTTAACACTTACTAGTACGCTGTGCCAAACAAGTTTTCCTACATGCACTGACCTAAAAATTCTTCAGATTTTTGTTAATCTAATAAAAAAAGGCACAGTTTTTCATCATTTTTTTATTCAAATGAAGAAGCTCTACCACCTGATCCTAAGTTGCTCCACCTTTACAAATGCTTAAAAGTTCTAGACTAAGCTCCCTTTAATAAACTCATTAAGCTCAAGCAGCTCTAGTAGGGATCCAGCAAAAGAGAACAGAAACCCAATGCTTCCTGCTTCCATGGGGCAGCCCTGCTGATTATCCTCTGAAGAACTACCATGGTTTTTCAACACACAATTGACTACTTATTGGATAGTCTCAGTTCTTAATGGGCGAGCTAAAGTGGTAAGAATCGATGAATGTTCTGAGTTACTTTTCTGGAGGATGGTCAGAGGAGAAAATAAAGGACAAAATCCCCACTCCTTTACCACAGCAGCTGCTTCGGCTCTGTACAAGTATGTTATTGGACTTCTGGTTTTGGCTGAAGGCAAGGTTTAACTTGGGACTGGGGAATAATTAGCTTTAAAAGAAAACACTTAGTTAAGCTTCAAAAGACAATGTTTCAAAACCTGCCAGCTCACATGTCTCTTCCAGCTTAAGCAAATCTACTGAATTAGAGATTTGTTTGGGGAAGGGTTTTTGTTGTGTCCGTCATTTCCCATCCCCACCTTGGCAAAACAATTCAGAATTACTGTTCGTTTCAGCCAAGATAAATAGACAGTCTTCAGAACAAAAAAATTTCTTCAAGTCTTTTTGATCTAACAGAAGATATATACATTGTATCAGCACCTTCTTTCAGTGCCTGATGAGTCTGAGCCATTGATTTCAATTCAAGGGTATGCAGGAAGATTAATATGCTTATTGGTATGTTTTATTGTTTCCTGCAGCATTGCTAGCAAGATGATTGCCAGACTTGCTTGTTCATGGAGGTACGTGCTTTTTGCTGAGACACGTCTATATTCATTGCCATTAACAGGAATAATTAACAGACAGGAAGATAACAGGTTTCAATCCTGAAAGTCCAAGACTGGAATGAAAAAATATTACAAGACTCTACCCTATCATCCAGTGAAGAATAATTATGATTGGCAACAGAGACAAGCCATTTTCTTATATAGCCAAGATATTTTCCAAAACAAAAAGCCCCGTGGTCAATTGCAGTGTGCTCTGCCATGCACTCTCTCTCATCAAGTATCTCGGGGCTTTATAAAAGGACCAAGTAAAAATCCCCCACAAACAAGAACTTTGCTCCATTACTTTTTCCTCAGAAGTCTTTTTCTTCACTCTAAGTTAACAGTTCAGTACTAACTAGAAGTGGTTGCTTGACAGGAGACTGACATTTAAACACATCTGCATACTGGAACATAAAGCAGTAGCATTAATTAATTATTCCTTTTGTATCAACTAAGGACATAAAACAGAAAAAAACATTAACCACTCCTTTACGATCTAGTTTCTTTTATTTCTCTCTTACTTCAGAAAGAAAGGGGTTATGGCAAAAAAATTAAGGGCTACAATGTCATTTGACTCTACACAGGTTCTTCCAGCATATCAGAGATACCAAGTTATGAATTAAGCCATATAATTTAAATTTATGCATATGGTGCATTCAAAAATATATAGTGCATTCTCATTTTCATGTTCTTAAAAAGAAGTGCTTGGAGTATATGGGAGCATTTCAATCTTATGGGTTTTTATGTTAGCACTTCTCTGCTCTTCCAGGCTTCTGTAGAGGTAAGGAAGGCCTTAGAAGTGAGTCTTGTAGCATAAGCTGATGAGGTCCAAAACAGTCTTCTTCAGTACTAACATCACTCTTCCTCCTCCCTCCCAGAATTAAAAAGACAGAAATGCAGTTTTAAGGAACAAAAATTGTGCATTAACTTACTTTTTCCTCAGAAGTCTTTTTCTTCACTCTAAGTTAACAGTTCAGTACTAACTAGAAGTGGTTGCTTGACAGGAGACTGACATTTAAACACATCTGCATACTGGAACATAAAGCAGTAGCATTAATTAATTATTCCTTTTGTATCAACTAAGGACATAAAACAGAAAAAAACATTACTCACTCCTTTACGATCTAGTTTCTTTTCTTTCTCTCTTACTTCAGAAAGAAAGGGGTTATGGCAAAAAAAATTAAGGGCTACAATGTCATTTGACTCTACACAGGTTCTTCCAGCATATCAGAGATACCAAGTTATGAATTAAGCCATATAATTTAAATTTATGCATATGGTGCATTCAAAAATATATAGTGCATTCTCATTTTCATGTTCTTAAAAAGAAGTGCTTGGAGTATATGGGAGCATTTCAATCTTATGGGTTTTTATGTTAGCACTTCTCTGCTCTTCCAGGCTTCTGTAGAGGTAAGGAAGGCCTTAGAAGTACAGGTGAGTCTTGTAGCATAAGCTGATGAGGTCCAAAACAGTCTTCTTCAGTACTAACATCACTCTTCCTCCTCCCTCCCAGAATTAAAAAGACAGAAATGCAGTTTTAAGGAACAAAAATTGTGCATTAACTCAACTCAAATTTAACTAAGCAGTTACATTCACCTGGAGACTAGCAGGTTTAAAACTCCTTTCTGGTAGAACTGGATCTCCTACTCACCAGGTGCCCTTACACTACTAAGCTACAGAATATTTCTAAGGGCAGATGTCACAAAGCTACTTAGTCTGCCTAACAAGTACTTGCAAAACATGTGCTAGAGCTCTAGCATCATCCTGTTTCCCCACTACCAGTAAACTACAGTAAGCATCAGCATATGGAGTTATTCTTGTTTGCTCACTTGTTCTCAATTAATATATACCAAATATTTGTATAAAATATTTAAATATTCATTGGATCAGAAAAAGCCTCAATTGCCTGCTACTTGGAGAATTTGCCAGGGGCAGAAAAAGTGGAAGAGGAAAGAACTCAAGGTTCTGCTAAAATGAGTATTTAAATTAAGTACAGTAGAACAGCTTCAGTGGAAAGTTAACTAACAAAAGATCTAACCTGGAAGAGCAGAAGATACATTTGGTAAGCTTGAAATACTTCATGTCCCTGGAATGCTACTGTAGCAATCTAGGTTTTTTATGGATGTGCTAACTTATGCAACCTCCATCCAGACAAGTTGATGACTTCATCCCAATAAGTAAATTAAAAAAAACAAACAACAGACACTTGTCAAAATACAAAACATTTCTTGTCCCTCTGACACAAGGAGACCTGGAAATCATGCATAATCCAGGCGGAAATTGTGCCAAATCATCACAGCCAGTGAAATCTGCTGATGCTAAAATGCTATTCTGTACAGCCTTTCCACAATTTGATGAGAGACCATACGTATAACGGGGTGCTGCAATGACAATGCTGAAGGAATAAGAGATGAGCAAAAGGGTGAGTTTTAGTGCCCAATCTGATTTGTAGTGCCCTCCTGAACAAGAAAACAGACACTCTTCAAAGCTCTCGATTTTGAACAGTATAAAAACAAGAGCAAGGACAAAGAGAGTAAGAAAGATGACTAGTCAAATATTTTGATAAACAGAGCTAAATTATTTGACTTACTAAGACATATGTGGGAGGAGAGCAACTGCCTTTGGGGCCAAGGAGAGGAGTAAATATACTTCACTCCTCAAAGTAAGGGCAAATTGCACTTTGCATTCGCTTTTCATTTCTGTCACTGCTGGTGGTGCAGCAGTTGGCCGCCCCATGAACTCTCAGGCAAGCTACGAGGCTTCTGCCTGATGAAGCAGGTCGGATCCAACGGACAGTCCTTGTGGATACTAGGAACTAATGTACAGGTTCTTTATTATCTTTCCATCACCAGAGCCACGTTCAGAAGACATTCCCACAGCACTCCAACTGCTGGGCCGTATGTCTCCTGTATTCAAATCATTGGCAGCAGCTGCACTGACTGCTCTGGTTCCTCACAATCTCTGCAACTTACACAGTAGAAGACTTTCTTCTAAAAGAGGTCACTGGCACTGCAGACACTGAGAGTGGATTTTCCCTTGCTACGAGACAGCAAGCCCTCAATCCAGGTACATATTTAGAGGAAAAACAAAGCTATGCCAAATCTGGGAGGAGGCAAGTTTAGTATCTCTTTCAGTCTCCAAATTCTTTTTATTCTATCAGGAGAATGCATCCATTAATGTTGCATTGAACAGTCATTGGTGCCCCAAGGAAGACTTTGAAAAAACATTCTATTTAAAGACAAGCCTGTTAATGTGTCATCTACAATATGGGTCTCTTACTCCTGGGAAATTTGCATCCAAACAGGATTGTTATCGCTCTGACATTCTTGTGTTCCTAGTGTTTATTCTCACCAGAAGAGGCATGCTACCTACCCTGTCATCCCTGCACACCCAAGCTCCCACCAAACAAACAAAAATTAAAGGGAGTTTTAAGTGCAATCCCACTGCAGTTTCAGCTCATGTTCCTGAAATCCCAGTTTTAGTAGCAGGGAAGTGCACATGCCAAAGGAAACAGATGCTGTAAGAGCCAATAAAAAACAAATAAACATAAATAAATAACGTTTTGTCACCATTAGTGAAGGTTCGTGATTATGTGAGTATTCAATAGAAGCAAATAGATTTCCGACAAGAAAAAAGCACCAATGCAAAATACATCCATCCAATGAAATTAGATGGAAAAGGCAGATGAAATGCCAGCTCAGACAAGAGGGTAACAGACTGTCATTTAAAGCTCATTTTTCCCAGGTACATGACTTCTTTACTACTGTGTGCTGCCACGCCTAACTTAGGTCCTTCTCTTCATGGAGGCGGGGCAGGAGAAAAGGAAAGCACCAAGAGGATTTAAGGGGAGTTACATTATGAAGACAGTGACAATTTACCTAAGCTTAATGAGTCAGCACTAACAGAAAGCTTTCATGCTTCTTTCATTGCATTCCTATCTCATTTTCACTGTTACGCATTAATTTCTGTGCATTTTCAAAGACATACATGCACAACAAAAAGAATCACAGAAGGGTTTATTGTTTAGGACTTCATTTGAAACAGACTGATCTGCAACGTCAGTGCAGCTGCCTCATATGCAGCATCGCATTCTAAAAATCCTTATGATATTTCTCTTCAGACATGAATCAGCAGACTAACAGATGTCTCATTCACACCATGTTTGAGTTTCAGTTTTACTAATGAAATTAATTTAGGGCCAAATTGCATCTTCAGCCGCACACAGAACTCTTGTTGACTTGCATGTCAGCCAAATACGTGCATGGGAAAATGGAAATCTGACCTTAATTTTAATTTGATCTTTGTAACAGATTGCTAATTTAGAGGCAGATTGTGATGTCCCTTATTTGTGTTCAATACTACCTTACATCACAAATAATCCCACTGAACACAGAAAGATTTCTGGAGTACCATATACTCCTAGGAGGGCCAAGATCTCACAACTTGCCTGTTACTAATGCAGACTGCCTCTAAATCTTAAGAGGTACCGGTACGCAGCCTTCCGAGCTCTTTTTCTCTTTGTGCAGTCCTGGGAAGACCTGCTGTGCTGTTGCTGGGTTTTGCCATGCAACACTCGGTATGGGCAGTAGTTCTCAGAAAGGGAGATGAAGAAGCAGCAGGGAAGTCTGCTTGTCCCCACAGGTTGTTCGCACGGTCTTTTGCAGGCAGATGCAAGCTTGCCTGGACCACAGGCTTCGCAGCCACCTTGGCCAAACTGGACTTGCTCACTTTGGCCAATAATCCTCAGTGTTAAACGCATGATCACAGCTGCCCGTTAGAGCTCAGAGTGTAGCCACATTTGTTTGAAGCAGAGCATGATGAATTCACATCTGCCTGCAAACACACTCTCAGTCCCTGACTGAAGTCAGTTTGAGAAACAGAGCTGCTCCATAAGAAGCAAACTGTCGTACTGAGGGTTTTTTTTAATCTCTCAGTTTCCTCAAAGGAACATCTGAACCATGCCCCGAGCAGAATTTCTACTGAGTAGATTAAACAAAACAAAAGGTTAAAATCATAATGCGTTATAGCATTGGTATAACACTCAGTCTAACATTCTCTTCACCGCAAATACCTTCCATAACTTGCTAAAGAAGAAACTTCTGTGCAAGCGACACTATGTCAAAAAAACCCAAAAAACCTCAACAAGCCACTGTTGGCAGTTCCCACACACGTGACTTCAGATCCCCAATCACATTATGTTTCATAGTGCTACAGGAACACATCCATGTTTGTAAATCCCATACTGTCTCCAGCAGTGACAGATGTTTATTTGGAATCAAGAGAAGTGTTTTCACTATATTTTTTTTAAATGAAACTTTTGATTTCACAGTTAACTCTAAGGACCCAGTCAAACAAAAAGCCAGTCGTGTTCCAAAAAAGTGAAAACAAGGTTCCTTAATACACAGGATGCAACAAGAGCTGAGGACAATCTCTTAGCTGAAAAATAAGCACGTGGAGGGCAGTAGGTTGTAACTACTGATAGGGCTAAAGATAATCAGTAGTTAAAGTACAAGGTCAGTGAACTCCATGCATTCAGCATCTTAAGTCTCTAACTTTCTCAGGAATATCAGCGGGGTTTTTTTGCTTAAGCCTGGCAACCAGATGGTATTTCTATACTTTCACAGTAGGTCTACTCTTCCTGCGTTTGTTTCCCATCTAGCTAATGGCCAATGTTTACTCAGAGAAGAGATACTCGGCCCCTGTTCTGGCAAACTATGTAAAACCCCATAACAAAAGGGTTAGCAACATTCAAAGAGTGATTCTTGATTCACTTACTCATCAGCTTAAGTTGACTCACTAGCATTTCTCTGGCTACCTTCAGTTATTCTCTCCACCTGCAGAGATCACTGAGCCATATTACTGCTGCTTTTCCATAATACTCTCAGGATGAATTCGACTATGACATTATGATAGATAGCCAAAAGCCAATGGCACCTTCAATTTGTGGTTGGGTTATCCATTTCACCAGCAGATCCATTTCTGCTATGATTACATAGTTAAAGATGCAGAACATATGGCATTCACCTTCCAGTTACTTTGTGATAGGCTATTTCTCTAAGCATATGGTTTTTACCATTTTAGAAAACTATTCTCTATGGTACGTCACAAGGTGGGAATCTATGCTTTGGTAGCCTGTAAGCTGCACTACTGCACTGTGCAATTTAAGAATACCAAGCCAGAGGAAGAAAAATATACAAAAAAATCCCAGGAACAAAAAGTCTAAAGAGTCTGGCACAAAAACTGCTACAGCCTCTCACATGCGCCCAGTTTTCCTAGCGTTTTTGTTGCACCTCTGCTTCCCCAAACTGCCTTTCATATACTATAACCTTCACTTTGGTTTCATGTCCTATTTCCCATTACATTTTGAATTGTTGTATTTATATTTAAAATCAGTCTCTAATACTTCCAACATATATTAATGATCTCTTAATAATTTAGGAGGCATTCAGAGCATAAGGTGCACCTCTACGAGGTACTCTAGAACTCTTTGACAGAAGGTCAAGACTTTGGATGGTCCAAGCAGATACTGTCTCAGCATCTTCTTTTCCTTGGCCTGTGTTATTTCATAAGTGGGACAAGATTTGCCTTTGCTTTTATACTTTTAAATAACATGAAGTAGCCTTCATATAATGTTGAACAAAAGGAGCTAAGAGTATTGTTATTTTCTCAGCTGCACCCAAGCAGACTCAAAGACATAACATCTAATTTCAAGTTGTTAGCTGATACTGTGTATCTGTAACTTGCTTGGACTTTACACAACACCTCAGACATTATGCACACATCACAAAAATGCGAAGTATAAACAGAGTCTTCTTGAAAAAAAAATACATACAGTTGTACATATATGCCTATATGTGCCTAGATAAAGTAGAATCCTTTGAGTATGCACACTAAAGCCTAATCTCTGTCCAGATTAGTGAAAAAAATTGTCTTTGCTTCTCTTGGAGTTCTTAAAGAATGTATTTTAGACTTCTGCCAATTTTAGGGACATCACAAGCAAAATAAATAAATAAAATAGGGAAAATATTAACAAGTGATCTATCTGAAACACAACTCACATGAGCTTCACCAAACCATCACCCAAGCCCATCCTGCCATGAACGTGTAACATCCCAAGTACACGGGGTTGGGATTTAGTACATGCCAGGCTAAAAGCTCTTAGTTGGGTGGAAGGGAGCTGTAATCACAGAGCTAATAGCTCTAAGTCCTAAGCATAACCCTGTCTAAGGCACAAGTAGTTCACTACAACACTACACAGACACATAAGACGTGCAACATCAGAGTTTTAGCTGTGTTGCGTAACGATCAATGAATTACTTACCTCACCTATTTTTAAACACACGCTGCACATAACTAGAACTGCCTCGGTCCAATAATTGCTGTTCATTACTGCTGATTTCTAGCACCGTTCACTGGAAGATGCCTTCCTCTCAAAATACACACCTACTCCTGCTTCAGAGGGTTTTATGTGGGAGGAGACAAGTGGCTGTGATTGCAGTAAGCTGGTACCTCCCCAGCGGAAGGAGCCAGGTATTGTGCTACAGAATCTACTCAAAAATCACAAGCAGTGCTTTTGAGAGCTGACAGGTTGGGTTTGTATTTAATAAATATTTGCGACATAGCTTTGGTTCTTGACAGTTTGGTTCTTGACATTGTTCCATATGCATAAAACCCAAGAGATTATAAAAAGACATTGGGATTGTTAGCCACAGTGCTTCCCCAAGCCAACAGCAGGGAACATGCTCCCATTTTACAATGTCTCCATAATGCATGATCAAGCTGTAAAAGGCAGAATAGACGTTGCTGCGTTGTAAGCTCTAAACTATAACACACCAGATATGTCTGTGAAGTTCCATGTGTATCCAAGTAAACTGTTTCAAAATGTGCCCAATAAAAGTTAAATTTTAATTTACAGTTTAATTTTGTCAACAAATCATGATTTACTATACCTATCTGTCAAACACTACACTACTCCCTTTCAAATCTTACAGGAGCTAAAATACAAATTTTTAATTAACTTTGTCATATGAATAAGAGTTGCTCTAAAACTCCTCTAGTCAAAGTACAGAGATTTAAAGTAATAAATATTCCTTCAGAAGTAGGCCAGTTTGAATTTAATATGCACCAAATAAATACTCCCTCAATTAGATGTGTGCAAGTAAAAAGCTTTATGTTATGGCTTATAGCAATTTCAGATAAAGAGCTTGTGTGATGGAGTGAATCCAGCTACGAAATGATTGCAGTAGCGCAACGTATTTTTAGCACAGGATAGCACTCATCTCAAAAATAATTCTGAGAATTTTTGCAATTTTGAGATCACACTATGTTTTCAGCAAGACTACCATGCTTAATAGATTTCACAAATTACTACTAAAAAATTAATAAGGCAAATTAAGAGTCCTCGTAATGAATCATGTAACTTCATTTGGCAGAATTACGCCCTTTTTCTCCTTGTGCAGGAACCATCATCTAAGTTGTACCATTAGCCACAAGGCTGACTAAAGAGAAAAAAAAATAAATCACCCATTAGTGTGATAAAACTTCTACATTATCACTACTTTGATATTCCAAACAAAATTTCTACTTATCAGTATGACTGAAATCTAAATCTGTCTTCATGACTAATGAGGAGTACTGTTGTTACTACTGAACAGCCTTACCACTGACTTTTTTGATTAAAGGGTTCAAGTTCAAAGAATACTTATGAAACAATCTTTAAAAAAAGCATATAATCCACAACTGAATCTAAGACTTTTCACATATCAATCACCATGGAACTCCCTTCTGTATTGCATCTTAGAGCTAAACGTGAACTATAGTATGTCAGGTATCATTTGGACTAAGATTGCTTCTAGCAAACACTACCAGCTATTTTTTCTCTGGAGTGTTGTGGCTCTGTAAATAAGAACCCACTCGTTCAAGGAGTTACGCAGTCCCTATTGTACATACACCCAAACGGCAGCAAAACTGCAATTACTTGGGGCAACTGTAGGTATCAATACACAGCATGGCTGGTCTGGGCAAGCTGTGCTACAAGCCACTGAATTAAGCAATGGTTCCACTAAGTCTTGTCAATACATCCACATGCAATGCCAGAAATGAGATCTTAGTCAGAAAAAGTGTCTACATCAGGAGAAAAGCAGTGGCAGAATCCTCCAAAGGTCAATAATGGTCTCTTCTAGACCAGGGAATTATTCAAAAGAACAGCAACTACTTCAAGCCATAGAAGTCAGTATTCGGCCTGCTGACTTCAGCAAAGATACACTCGTTTTTACGTGAGAAGAGATGAGGTAGTCCTCAGCCAAAGCCAACACAGCCTTTGACGGACAAAGAGCAACCGGGCAGCTACTCTCAGCCAATACCTTAACTGCTGTGGGAGATGCAAAACATCTGGACAGATTTGACTGATCAGAAAGACAGGAGAAAACATACTCATTGCGGCCTTCCAATACCTGAAGGGGGCCTATATGAGAGATGGGGACAGACTTTTTAGCAGGGTCTGCTGTGACAGGACAAGGGGTAATGGTTTTAAACTAAAAGAGGGTAGATTTAGACTTGACATAAGGAAAAAAATTTATACAATGAAGGTGGTGAAACAATGGAACAGGTTGCCCAGAGAGGTGGTGGAAGCCCCATCCCTGGAGGCATTCAAGGTCAGGCTGGATGGGGCTCTGAGCAACCTTATCTAGTTGGAGATGTCCCTGCTCACCGCAGAGGGATTGGACTAGATGACCTCTAAAGGTCGCTTCCAGCCCAAATGAGTCTATGATTCTACTGTACCTCTTTGTTTTCCTTTATTTTCCTCCAAGATCTGTTATGCTGGCCCATATCACTGTCTCTCTGCAAGAGCTAGTACCAGTTTTGCATGTTCAAAATACAGCACTGAGACAATGCAGTCTTCAATTGGTTATTTGCAAACGTGCGCTGCTGACTGTGAAAGCATCCCTTCATTTTTATCTTGGTTCTGCTGTCAAAGTAATCCCAAGAGGACTGAAAGATAATTAGTGCTCTATATGCTGGAGTATGACATCAAAGGAGTACTAATACTCTGTGTTTCCCCGAAAACAGTTTAGGCAGAACCACAGCTCTGTAAACTAGTGGAGGGGAGGAACCAACAAAAAAAAAAAATTAAACACGTCTACAAGGTTAACTGTAATAAATTGAAGAATAATGTCATGTAGTACTTTCAATCCCTTATTACAACCAGGAACAGGTTTGTAACTTACCCAGGGACTGTAGATCCCTGAATTTCTCTCTCGAATGCCAGCAGATGCTGTGATCTTAGGCAGTGGGAACCGCTATCAAACTCACCCCAAGTTTACAGAGGTATCACTGTTGGTAAACATTCCTAAAGCACACGGTTACCAGTATGGCCCCTTACTTCTAAAATATTGAATTGATTCCTCTTGCAGTATCTTCCCAAATTCACAGTTAACGCTGTTTCTTCAAACATCAAGAAACTTTCTGACACAGCATCTAGTCCTGGGTTTGAATGTGTCAGTGGAACAGCTGAAGTGAAAATGACAAGTGGCTTCGGCATTACTTTGGAATAGGGCTTCTGGGTAGAGGCAGAAGATTAATTTCTGGCGATGCTTTTCAGTCCCTTCACAGCCCTTTGTTCTGGGGTTTCACTGCCTGTTATCAGCCTAATTCAAGAAATTCAGCTTTGTCTCATTTACTCTTAAGGGATTTAAAATTCATCTTATAGATGCAGTATAGTCTGCTGTGATTCAGAGCTGCAAGTCTACATCTATGACAGTAAGAAAGACATGACATGAAGTTCAATCTTAGGCCTGCTCATAGCTTCACTTTTCATAAATTATTTACCATCTGTTCACAGTACTGTCTATTTAGACGAAAATGATTCAGCCATCCATGCCAGGAGTTACAAGTGGAGAAGTTGTACCAAGAAGTCAGACTGATTTCCACTTCAAGTACTATTGCTTTGTGGGTGCTGCCAGCAAATATAGACGCGAGGCATTTTCCAAACACTTTTCTGAACCTTGATTCAGGGAACAGTCAGCAATTTGTACATCTGTCAGCTCGGTTCACTGAGCAGCATGGTACACAGGTCTTGAAGAGGGACTTACAAAGCAGACAGGATAGGGACCTGTGCAGATGAATGCAGGGAGGTCACAAATTAACATACAGGGAGCCACAGAGGAGGTGGCACAAAGATGGATTGTGAAACATCTGACAAGCAAGTAGCAGAGCAGAAGTGACACGAGACCTTGGAAAGCCTAGCAAGCGAAGCTAAATGGAGGCGGTCACAGTTATGTATAGCTTTCAAGACTGACAAAAAGTATCCATCAGATACAATAACTGGATGAGAAGTTTACATGGGATTTGTAAGAAAGGAATTTCGTGGACAAGTAGGTTAGTAGAAGTGTTTTGGCCGGACCAACAGCAGTAATGACTATGACTGAGAAGATAGATTTACTTAATATATATTAATCAGAACAGATTAGCAGAGAAATGCCTGAACAAGGCATCTCCCTGCAGAGATAGAAGAAATTCAGAATAACCTGCCTGGTGTGGTCCCGAGCCAAAGGAAATATTGAGGCTTCTGTAACACACTATTTGCTCTGAGAAGATATTTCTAAGGCATTTTACAGAAACAAGCCAATATGCAAGATCAAAAAGCAGAAGTTTACCAGAGGACAGAGAGACACTTTTACACAGCATCTGCACAGAGATATGATAGCCTCAGTTATCATCGATTCAGCTATGAATTGAAGAAATTACCTGAAGATCAAGGTGAAGAGCAAAGAGGCCAAAAATAAAGACTTAAGGAACAACCTGTCCTCTCCCGAAATCACTGGCGAAAGTAGCAACTGAAAATAGCAGCACCTCATAGAAGACAAAAAGTGCCAAGGACCAAACACTCGGCCATTCAAAACAAGCCTATTACATCTTTTTATTACAACACATTTAGCCAGCAGAGTTAGATGCCTAGTACTGTCAATGGCAACAGAACATAGGACTACAGCTGTGCTTTCTGCCCTCAAAAAAATCCCCACACCAAACATAGTATCAACAGCTGACCTCTAAATGCTCAAAACACCCTTCCTCCTGGAGGCACTCTGCAACTTTACAATGTGCTGTCTCCCTTCCCTTCTCCTAGTTATAGTACGTTACTACTAATCCCACTATTACTAATCCCATGTAGAGAGCACAATAGTAGCTCAGAGGCTGATAAAAGGAGATAACACATATCCCCTCAAACACAGCATAATTTTCTCAGGGATTTGAGTTTATTTATTAGGCATCCTTATGCTACTTGGGAGATGGCTACATCTGCTGTGTATTGCAGATCTGACTTCTGTGCTAAAGTGTGTCTATCGATTGTCGCAAGTTTTTACATTTAAACAAACATGGTTTAGAAGTGTTCTTCCACCTACTAATTATTGAGCAGACAACAGAGAACAATTCTAAACAAAGGCACATTATCCTGTCCACACAGGATGGCCGTTGTCACCACCACTCCAGGCTTTCTACAGGTGAAGAATCATAATAATGCAAGGACTCATTCCAAGTCCAGATATGCAAAATAGCCTCTTATAGGTCTTGTAAATTCCTACTGCCAAATACAAAGAGACACACACTCCCTCTCTCAAAACACCAACACAAAAGTGTATTGGGAGTCTACATGCACAAAAAATTGTCAAGTTGCAATTGCATAGAAAAATAGGACATGATTAACTGCTGCATATTGCAAATTCCTTGGGGACACTGAAAAAAACCCATTGATTTATATGTAAGAACAAGGAATTCTACCTTGGTGGAGAGCAAGAAGCTCCCTACCAGCAAAAAATTAAGCTCATGGTTTAATTTTAACAATCTTGCCAGAAATAAAGCACAAAGAATATTACTTCCCCCTAATAAAAACAAACAAACCAAAGTTGAAAGAGACACTGAAAGTACAGATACTTGAGAAAGTTCTTACAGCAACCTGCCATGGGCAAGAAACAAGCGCCCATGCAAACAGAAAAGGCCAGTAAAAACATGTATATATTGACAGTACTTCCTGAATGGGGAAAAATAAAGCTGGACTATTAACCAAAATTATGCCTTGAGTTAGTGGCCTGCTGCCACCCAGAATCCATCAACTGAGCAGCAGAAAAGAAAGCTGGCTTGATATGAGATGCTGTTCTCATTTATTATATGCTGGTATTGATATCAAAGTTAATAAAAATGAGCTATGGATGATGAGATCCAATTTTGCTTATGTGGTACCCAAGCTGTGCCAGGTTCATTCTAATATACAGATGAAGATATTTCCTGTCTCCATCAGCACATAGTCCAGAAACTGCATGTCTAATATGGGCCGCAAACACATGAAACTACGTAGTTTCTCATTCACGTGCCATCCAAGATGCTCTAAGATGACTTACCAGGGCTCTAGAGGCTGCTTCAGAAGGAGCTGGGTATCCCATAGGTTCTGTGTTGGATTGCTGACACCGAGGTGTTGTTTCAAATACCCTACAGCATTTCAAAAGGTGCTATACACATATCTATGCTTATGCAGCAGAATCATGCCCAGACTACTGATTAAACAGTGTACACATGGTTTAAGACTAGCTTTTCAGAGCAGATTAAAATAAGTTTGAGAGCAGACCCTCTCCTTTTTCCTTCCAGCCAAAAGAAGCTGGGAGCCAAATTCCTGTTCTAGTAACAGCACCTAAGAAAGCCCAGGTGATAAGAAGGTTTCAGAGGTTACAACACAGACTTCCAGCTGAAACTGCATCCTCCACATCTCTTTGGATGCTGAAGCCAGCATTAACTACAGCACTACTCTTCAGGAAGTTTCTCAACTGAACTGGCTCAATCAGCGTGCAGCAAGGATGGGGGGGTATATCCTATTTTCAGTGTATGGAGCCATCTCTGAGTAGGCAGTTTGTTGGGTTTTCTTTTGAGCTAGAATCCTCTTTAGAAGATGAGAAATATACCAGAAGAGTAGGCAGGAATATTTACCATTGCATTAGAGCAACACCTCGGAGCGCACTGGCAAGCTGTGAGCCCTGCTGTGCAAGGTGCAGGAGGAACAACCACCACCACTTCCCTTCCAGGAATTCACTGGTTCCTGGCCAAGACAGGTCATAACCCACAAGGCAGACAGGACAAGCTGGAGACTAAACATGCAGAAGGGGTAAGAGTTATTGGGAGGAGGAGGAAACAATAAGGTGAACAGCATCTAACAAAAGAATAAAATAAATACCAAGAAGAAAAACTCATAGTAGTGAGCGCTCAAATCTATTTCTGATCTTATTCAAAGGATGACAAATATTCTCAAGGGAAATAACAGTTCCTGGCACCACACCCACACATCATTATGCTAAAGCTTTAGCATTTTCTGGCTGCTCCAAGTCATTTCAGTTTTAAAGAAACACAACCTGGAAAATTCAAAACAGAAGTCAGAAGGTTCTGGCCCTATTTGTGCTCCCACAGCCCCAGCCAGTTCTCATGTGCTGCAAGACAAACCAGTGGGGAAGAAGACTGGCCTGGTTGAACAGAAAGCTTTGGCTGAAACTCGGGGCAAGGGGGAAAAAAGTTTATGATCTTTGGAAGAAGGAGCAGGCAACTCGGGAGGGCTACAAGGATGTCATGAGGTTTTGCAGGCAGAAAATTAGAAGGGCCAAAGCCCAACTAGAACTTAATCTGGCTACTGCCATAAAAAAAAAACCAAATTTTTACCACATGTTGCAGCCACATGGTTCAATCCTGGGCATCGCTCTAAAAGACATTGATCTCATATTCATAACCATCTTGGGTATCCCCCATTACTTCTGGAAAAGGCTGAGGTGCTTAGTGCCTTCTTTGTCTCAGCCTGTAATAGTAAGACCAATTGCTCTCTGGGTACCCAGCCCCCTGAGCTGGAAGACAGGGAGCAGAATGAATCCCCCATAATCCAAGGGGAAATGGTCAGCGACCTGCTATATCACTTGAACACACACCAGTCTGTGGGGCCAGATAGGATCCACCCACGGCTGCTGAGGGAGCTGATGGAAGCGTTCACGGAGCCACTTTCCATCATTTATCACCAGTCCTGGCTAAGCAGGGAGGCCCCAGTTG
>NW_009603032.1:0-304 GCF_000690535.1 Cariama cristata | reverse complement strand
GTGTATGGAAGGCAGGTCCTGCTTGACTAACCTGATTTCCTTCTATGACAAGGTGACCTGCTTAGTGGATGAGGGAAAGGCCGTGGATGTTGTCTGCCTGGACTTTAGTAAAGCCTTTGACACTGTTTCCCACAGCATGCTCCTGGAGAAAGTGGCGGCTCATGGCTTGGAGAGGTCTATTCTTCACTGGGTAAAAAAAACAGCTGGACGGCTGTGCCCCAAGAGTGGTGGCGAATGGAGTTAAATCCGTCGGTGGCCAGTCACAATGGGTGTTTCCCAGGGCTTGGTACTGGGGCCAGTTCTG
>NW_009603031.1:19692-20031 GCF_000690535.1 Cariama cristata | reverse complement strand
CCCCCCGAGAGCTTGAAACTGGGCAAAACCCCCGCAGAAGATGAGCAACAACCCAGGGCAGGGGAGAAGGGGTGTCCCATCGTGTCCCCCTCCAGCACTGGTGTCTTTGTGCTCTCTCCTGGGTCCTCTCCAAGGATCTAGTTAAGAATTGGGGTGGGGGACATCAGAGATCTGCTGGAGGAAGCTCATCCTGGGCAGCTGGCATCCCTGGAGCATCCCTGGACATTGGGTTGGATGGAATTTGCTGGGAAGAGCCCTTTATCAGGACCATCTGGTTGAGTTGTCCCCAAATCCTGGCTGCTGGGTGGGGTTTGCAGCAGGGCTCCGCCGCAACCTCTT
>NW_009603031.1:17434-19682 GCF_000690535.1 Cariama cristata | reverse complement strand
GCACCCGAGTTGCGTCCCAGGGTTCGGCCATGTTACCGTCTTCTTCTTCTCTTCAGCTACCAGTCTTCAAGGATGCCCATAAAACAGGACCAGCAACAATTTAGGGTGTTTGAGGGGTAGGAGGGCAGGTGAGGTCTCACCCCTGCTTTTCGTCCTTCTCTTCCTTCCCTTTCCTAGGTCTGGATCCCCCGCACCGGCCGGGGTGGTAACCTGCTGCCATGGGGGTTAAAACGATGCTCCCCAGTTACGAACTGGGGTTTTACGCTCTTACCGTGACATGCGCTGTGGTGTACAGCGGCAGCGGGATCTTCGAAGCATCCAGAGGTAACGCTCCCCGTCGTATCCCCTCCCGGAGGGGGCCCTGGGAGGGAGGATGGATGTAAGGTGGTTGCTTTTACAGCTGTGGCTATCAGTAGCGGATCCCTGGCTTTAATTTTTGCAGAGAAGAGCTCGGGAATCCTTTGCGAGGTTCAAAAAAATGGATTTTTGCCTTTTTGCCTGGTTGTCCCCTTGTCCCCATTTCCAAGGTGCAGGGCAAGAAAGAGGCTGTGGCCAGAAGAGGCAACCACCCTGCCTACACAGGGCTGGTTCCCAAATTTTTTTGTCCAGAAGCCCAAAAACCTGAAGATTTCATGAGATCAGCTGGGGATCCCTGAGACGAACACTGCAAAAAGGCTTTGCTGGAAATTCTTGCAGAAACGGTTGAGGTTCCTGTCTCCTATGGCTGTCCATGGGAATTAGGGACTTTTGGGATGGGGTGTTTGAGCCCTGATGGCTCATCATCGCGGTGAGGAAGGCTCCCTGCCTTGCTGAAACCCAAGCCCCAATTCCCAGAGCTGTTTCTCTTCCCGTAACTCTGGTTCTTTTGCAGACAGCATGAACAGAAAGGCCTTTCGGGATGGCATAAAGCCAGGCTGGCACTACTTCGGCAGGAAGATGGTAAGCTGAGGAAGGACTCAATCTTTTCTAGCTACTGATGACAAGGTCGGTGCTGACCTCTGGAGAAGCAGAGCTGGTTTTTCTGCTGCTGACACACTTTTGCAAAGTCCATGTGACTCGTATTTTTCTCTCTAAAGAACTAGTCAGGAAAATATCAGCCCTGCAGCGCCGTGGATGCTCTGCTTTGTGTGCACCGAGACGAGCAACCTCTGCACATCTCTCCTGGGGTTTTATAACCAAGCTAAAGTGCTCAGGAGCCCTTGGGTAGAAAATGGGAAGAAAAAGCTTTGAAAGTTGTGTGGTTTCCCCTCCAGATGGGTGATGGGGCAGGGGTGCGAGGGCTGAGGGCAGTAAAGGCACCCGGTGCTGCTCCCGCAGGACGTGGCCGATTTCGAGTGGGTGATGTGGTTCACCTCGTTCAGAAACGTCATCATCTTCGCCCTCTCGGGACACGTCCTCTTCGGCAAGATCTGCTCCATGACGGTGCCACAGGTGAGCCAGGGATGTGATGGGATGGATTTGAAAGCACCAGAGTGACCTGAGATCTGACGAGGGGGTTTGAGGGATGTCCCAGGAGGGGGTTTAAGGGATGTTCTAGGAACGGGGGGATGCTCTAGGGTAGAAGGAGCAAGGTTGGGGCTTTCTCCAAGCTGACCACAGGTCGGGGCCACTCTCTTCTCGCAGCACCGGGCTGTGGTGTACATGCTGTACGGGATCTTGGCCGTGCTGGGCAGCATGGGGCTTGTCTACCTGATGATCATCCTCTCCCACTGCCTTGTCCTCTACTCCGTCGCACTGGCTAAGCAGAGGTGGCTCTGCTATGTGGCCGGGCTCTGCTGTCTCGCCTCCCTCAAAGTGGAACCATTCAGCTCGTGGCAGGTAGGTACCATCTTGGG
This sequence comes from Cariama cristata, assembly GCF_000690535.1. Lineage (NCBI taxonomy): Eukaryota > Metazoa > Chordata > Aves > Cariamiformes > Cariamidae > Cariama > Cariama cristata. The sequence continues at coordinate 17,847 of NW_009603031.1, read as the reverse complement.
CAATCTGTTTGCCTCATTTCTAGCCCACTTGCGTCCATCTCCTTGGGTTTACCTCCAAGGAGGGCTCCTGGGGCACCCCCAAACCCTGGCCACTTCTCCTGGCTACGTCGGAGCTCCCATAGGGTTTGAGAGGGAGGAGACTGTTGTGCTGCTGAGTTTGGGAATAATCCCACGGGGGCTATGTCGTGTTTTGGTGGCTTCATGCCAGGCCAGAGCTCAGGACACCTGAGTCCTTGCTGCTCAGGTAACAGTTTGTCAGCCAGGCCAGATGTGTTCCTGCCCCGTGCCTCAGTTTCCCCATCTGTAACACAGTGCTGGGATGGGTTCAGCGATGTCCATGCCTGTCTCTTAGGTCTCTGCCCAGTTAAGACTTTCTCTCTGTGGTGGGTGGAGAGCAGCCCAGGAAGGACCTT
>NW_009603031.1:0-17403 GCF_000690535.1 Cariama cristata | reverse complement strand
TCCGTTCCGGCTGAAGGACAGTGCTGCCTCTCCCTGCCTGCTGCTTACCTCCCGAAATGCGTTTCCCCCCCTCTCCATCAGGCTTGTGCTGGCTTTTCATCCCTCCCTGGGGAGGGTTACATCCCTGGGACAGGGTGACATTGCCAACCCAGACCAAAGCCTGCGTGGCCCACAGCTGCTTGGTGAAGACATGGCCAAGAAGATCTACCATTTCCCAGCTCCTCCGGGATGGAGGAGCCAGCTGGGAAATCGAGCCTCACTTTTCTCTTTCCAACAGCAAGGCTCGTTATCTCCAGGGACAATTGCTGTCGGAGCATAGAGGCTTTGCCTGCTGCCCCAGGAGTGATGTCCTCCACAAAGCAAGCGAGCACAGAAGTGACACCATGTTCCTGGTGGTAACTCTTTTTTTTTCATCCAGAGCGGGTTTGTAACGGGAGCTTTTGATCTTCAAGATGTCCTCTTCTATGGAGGAAGCGGCTTCACCATCATGCGCTGCATGAGCTTTGCACTTGAGAACTCTGAGAGGAAAGAGGGCATCTACTCCATCTTTGACCTCCTCAAGTACAACTTCTACCTCCCGTTCTTCTTCTTCGGGCCTGTCATGACATTTGACCAGTTCCATGCCCAGGTGAGTGCTCCTGAGACCAGGCTGGAGGAAGATCTCTCCCTGCGTTTATTTCCTTGGGTTTAATGCCTACAAAACCCCACCATTTGCTACAGTGAAGGTGCCAACGGTTGTAGAGCTTCTCGTGGTCACCTAGAGTCTGTGGCCATAGTCTGGGGTGTGCAATGATGCCGCGATTTTTGTGGGGAGGGGCATAAACTGATGGGTTTTTAACCTTCCCTTTGGAGTTTTTGGCCATTTCCACTGATCAGTTCAGAAGGGAAGACATTGCTGTGGGAAGGGAAGACATGCCAGCAAAGCATCATGCTGGGATGAGGAGGGGAGGGTTCAGCTCATGTCCTTCCTCCCTGGGCACCAGCACTGCTCTGTGCCTCGGTTTCCATGTGCTGTCACTCCATCAGCTCCATGCTGCCTCACTGTGAGGTGCCAGGATGCCACGGTGAGAGCCAGGTGAGTGGTGCCCATCTGTGGGACCTCTGCATGCTGGTGGCTGTGACAGCAAGAGTAGTCTCACATTTCCATCCAACTGGTTCACCCAAGGAGCATGACTTTTTGGGGATGGTCTGTGTGTCTTAAGATGAAGTTATTTCTCTAGAAATAAGTAAGATTGGGTAGAAGGCTGTGTTTCAGCAACCAGGGGCTTCCTCTGCTCTCCATGAAATACCCTGGTGCCCGAAGTCTTTGCCTGTACCGCACATAACCAAGGCAGCTTCTTGAAGAACAGACTCCAAACAGCACTGGAAAACATCAGCAGAAACCTGGGCTGGGACCAGCTGACCTCTGGGGCTGTTTCACAGCCAAAGATCAAGAAAAACGGCAGTGCTTTCTCCCTCCTCCCTCTTCCCATCTCAAAGTCCTTTTACATCAATGATCAACCTCGGTCATCAAAGCAGACTGGTACTGCTTGCTAAGGGAGGGACCTCTTGCTTGGTCAGCAGTGGTGCTGGGAAGGATTGCCACCACCCCTCTGTTTCCTTATAAAGAAGAACAGCTATGTTGAATTTTTGGGCATCAGTTGACAACTGGATGCAAGAGCGTTTTGGAAAAACATTTGTGAATTCAGAAGAAAAACCAGCCCAGGGCAGGGGAGAGTAGCCAGAGCCTCCCTGGAAAGGAGGAGACCAAAGACCCACCCAGCCCGGCACCTCCTCTCCAGCGTTGGGCTGGTACTGGTTGCCTAAGAAAAGGTCTGCACTGCTCTTGTTTCATCCAGTGAGCAGGATGAGCCCTGATCCGAGTCCTGCTCCTTGGCGGTTCATTCACCTGGGGAGTTAACAACCTTGTGCTGCATGTCAAAAGGAACAAGATCCCTTGGGTCTTGCAGGTTCTGTTTAAAAGGACTTTTAGAGCATTTGATGCTGAAGATCACAAGGTCAGCTCTGGTGCTCCCCATAAGGGATGTTTGTGATGCATTGAGTCTACCAGCAGCCCATCCTCAGCAGACAAGGACCAGGGATGGCCAGGCTGCTGGTGGGCTCTTCTCCCCAGGCTGCTGGAAGAAATGTTTCATCCTAAGGCTTCATCTTTCCAGTCGTGACTTATCTGATGTGCTGAAGTCCAAGGGGGGCATGGCTCCAGCAGCCCCATTGTCCAAGTCCCTCCGGAGGGGGTACAGTGCCCTGGGGTGCTCTCCTCACCCCACTTTCCTCTTCCTTCCCCAGTTTCCATCAATCTTTCCTACAAAATGGGCAGCCTTGGCTTTTCCTAACACTGCAGCCAGGTATCTGCAAATCAGGGCATTAAATTCCTCATGTCTCCATCACCTGAACTCCCACCACTCCTACAAGGCTTGATCTGGAGGGGGTTTTATTTCCTACTCCTTCGCACAGCCCCAAACCAGGATGTCTATAGCCACTTAATGTGCAGTTCCCCCTTCTGCTGCTTAAAACGCCCACCCTAAAGGCACAAGGAGGAAGTCCCCAACCCCTTTCCCATGCCCCGGCCAGGGGTCCTCTCTTGGCCTGGCCACCACTGCCATCTCCTGGCTAGCTGCCCCCCTGCACTGCTGGAGCTGCAGCTAATTGCAGAGGTGAATTCTTAATTGCCCAACAGCAATTATGGGGGGCAGGCAGATGGAATCCCTTGCCAACGGTGGGGTGTGTGGCCCAGTTAGGGAACAGATCTGTCTGTTTGGTTTCTACTGGTCCTACATTCTCGTGGAGCCCTTGTACCTCCATGTGTGATGGGAACTCATCTGTACCAGGGCTTGGCCAGCCCCATTTGAGCTGAAAAGCATCTCCCTCACGGGGAACAAGGATAAGGAACAATTGGGTCCATGCCCTCCTCCACCTGAGGGCCATCATTGCTGTGGACATCTTCTTCCACTTCTTCTACATCCTCACCCTCCCTTCCAACCTGAAGTTTGTGAACTGGGATCAAGCATTTTCCTTACTGGGATCAAGGGACACAGCCCCGATCCCAAGGGGTTGGTAGCAGGGTGCTGCCACCACACACAGACGTGAAGATGAGAGGAAACAACCTCATGTTGCACCCAGAGAGGTTTGGCTTGCATATTAGGAAAAATTTCTTCACCAAAAGGGTTGTCAAGCACTGGAACAGGCTGCCCAGGGAAGTGGTGGAGTCACCATCCCTGGCAGTATTTAAAAGATGTGTAGATAGGGACATGGTTTAGCGGTGGGCTTGGCAGTGTTAGGTTAATGGTTGGACTTGATGATCTTAAAGGTCTTTTCCAACCTAAATAATTCTATGATTCAACGAAAGGAGGGGTCTGTGTCCTCTCACAGGTCTCCATGCCAGAGCCTGTACTCCCTCAGCTTCTCCTCCAGTTCAGGGTCCAGTGGCCTGTTTGTATTCTTAAAGCACTTGGCATATAACAGACATGAAAAAATCTGGCAAAGGCTTTAATTCTCAGGACTCATCTGGATTTGACGACGGGGCTGGTGCGGCAGCCTGCGGATTACGCTGGGAGAGCTCCCACCTCTCGCAGGGAATAAAGGGAAAGTAATAAACATAAGAGGATTTTGAATACAGCAGCAATTTTTACAGCGATGCGGGGAAGCAAGGACATCAGTCTGCCCAGTGTAATCCTGAAAGCTTGCTCTGATGATTTTTATATTACAACGGCCAGAGACATGACAGATCCTGGAGGCAAAGCCCGGCCACTGTTTGTACAAGACACAGCAGAGACAAAATCCCCATCGATCAGGTCCCGACCGATTCAGGATGGTCCCTTGAGCAGCTCTCCCTCTCATTTACAGCAGGTGTCTGCAGCAGAAGCCCCAGCAGCCACCAGTCTTCCTCCTCCTCCCAAATTACCCTGGCTAAAAATATACATCTGGCCCTGGCAGAGCTGTCAGGTGGGATTCCAGCCCTGCTCCCAGCCTCTCCTGGGCATGCAGATGTCCTTCTCTACAGGCTGTGGCATCCTGTAGATGTCGTGGATATGGGCATTTGCTCCCTCTTAGTGATCTGTGCAAGGGGTCATCCTTAATCAAAGCTGATTTCTGAACATGTCACTGCAGAAAGAGTATAAAACCCAGCTCCCTGGTCAGTATGGTTTTCACCCCACCTAGGGTCCCTTATGTACAACCAGAGCTGTCACTGCTGTGTCACACCATGGGCCTGCACTGCTGGAAAGCCGAGCGATGGGAACAGCCTTTGCTAGGAGGGTGATCCAGAAGGCACATTGCTGCAGTGCTCAGCACTCAGGCAGGGGTATGGGAGGGATGCTGTGGGTGGGACATGTCCTTTTCCTTGTGGATGTGTTCACCTGAGCTAACCCCTTGGGTCTTCCTTAATTGATGGAGATTGGGGCCATGTAGTCCATGGTGCGTTTTCTAAAGGAGAGCGTTGAGTCCCCATTTGGACCTTGACCATTTCTCTGGATAGAAGAACACGTTGCCCATCCTGTCTCCCAGCTCAGCCCTTTCCTGGTTTGCCATCCCGGCAGGTGAGCATCCGAGAGCTAAGACGCAAAGACGACGAGATGAGGAACATCCGGGTCCATGCCCTCCTCCATGTGGGGGCCATCATTGCTGTGGACATCTTCTTCCACTTCTTCTACATCCTCACCCTCCCTTCCGACCTGAAGTTTGTGAACCGCCTCTCGGACTGGTCCTTGGGTGAGTGGCCATGCTTGGACACGTTCTTCAGGCAGTACTCAGCTTCAGGGCAGTGGTGAGTGAGCCAGATCTCCATCCATCCCCATTGAGAGGCTTTGGCAACGCCTATGTTGGACAGGTTTGAGTAAAGCCCCTCTTCTTCCCATTGACAATGCACAGAGGTGGGGTCAGGTGGCCCTGGAAAGCAGATGGTGGTGGTCTGACATTCCCAGTGTAAATTGTTTAGCTCAGGGTTTAAGAGGTTGAGCACCAAGCCATTCCCATTGCCTTTGTCTGGATCAGAAGGGAGCTCAACACCTCCAAAAAACCAGCCCCACGCTGTTGCAAGAGGCACATCTGGTAGTTCAGGTGCCTTCACAAGTGGCCACCAATTATGGGTGTTAGTGAGCCACTGAAACGGCCCCAGGGCATGGGTTGTACAGAGAGCAGCTCAGGGGAGTTGTAGCTGCTGTCCTCAGCTGCCTAAGGGAGGGTTGTAGGGAAGGTGAGCTCTTCTTGGAGTCTCTCAGGGAAGAAGCAGGACATGGCAAACAAGATGCAGCAAGGCAAAATCTGATTGCACGTAAGGAATTTTTTTCATAGAGTGGTCAAACATTGGAATAGGAGCCCAGAGGGGTTATAGATTCTCCAAAAATTCAATACTTAAATGGACAAGGTCCAGAGCAACTTGATCTCCATCTAAAGTTCGCTGTTCTCTGAGCAGGGCTGGACTAGGGACCTCCAGAAGCCAAACTCCCAGGATAAGTAATGGTAGCAGCGCTGGCATTCAGTTGGCTGGAGGGTTTCAGCTGGCCAGAGGATTTCAGCCAGCCAAATACATGTCCGATGGCAGCATTTGAGATGCCATAGGGTATCTGACATCCCCATGGGCAGGGGACAAGCAGGGGCTGGAGGAGCCCCATGTCTCCCAGGAATGGCAGCTGGAGGCCAGGAGAAAGTCCTAATGCAGCTAGAATGGCACTAGCATAGATTTAGGGTGCCCTAAGAGAGCTGGATGACTGACCAAGAGTACGTGTTACTCCGGAGGGAGCTGAGCTCCTCTGCAGGCTCTGGTGACCGTATTGACCAGATCTGCCTGGTTCATGGTGGGACCTCAGGCACTGCTCACATCGAGGCACCATGTAGCCCTTAATCTGTGGGCTGAATCCCACAAAGGTGGAGGCATTTTAGCTTCTGTTTGCATAGGAATTTGAAATCTTAAGTGTTTGTTCCTACAGGGCTTGTCTTTCAGTGTCAGACACCTCTCCAAGACAGAGGTTCTGGCCCTGGTTCTGCCATAGCATCAATGTTCCATCTATGGCCACGAGGAGGTGGAGTGGGGGGCAATTTGGTGGAGATGTCAATAAAATATCAGAGGTCAGAGCTGAGAACTGTGATGAGTTCGTCATAGGTGAACAAGCCTTAAAGGGAAGGAATGATCTTGAGCTGGAAGAAATTAGATCTGTATGACTGTCTTGAACTACCAAGACCAATAAACAGTTTGTTCCCAAATACACCAAGAAGATATTTTCCTTTGGTTCAAGCTTCTTCAAAAACTACTTAGCTTTAAAAGCTTTGCTGGTCCAAGACAGCATTAGATTGTCCTCTTGATGTTATGTTTGTTGCAATAGACTACATGCTCCCATGCGACATGAAGTCCCCCCAAGTCCTGAAGGCAATACGTTCCATGTTCCTCTTCACCCGTTTGACTCTCATTTTTGCTCCAGCTGGCCTGGCCTACTCCAATTTGGTGTACGACTGGGTGAAATCTGCTGTCATGTTTGGGGTCGTCAACACTATTGCCAGACTGGACCACTTGGACCCACCCCAGCCCCCAAAATGCATCACGATGCTCTACGTCTTTGCAGAAACGTGAGTACCCCACGTGCATCAATGACATGAGAGACATGTGCATGGGAGGGAGGACGTCTGGGCCGTGCTTCTGAGCAGCTGGCCTGTGAGTTGGAGAGTACCTACACCGAACAGTCTATGCTGAACCTCTAGTCTAGACCTGGCTGTAGCCCAGGGGAATATTCTTGGGCAGGAAGCAAGAGATGATAAAGGGAGAGGTTACAACCAGGTCGGTAGTGGGACGTGTTCAAGGAAGGAGCATGGAGAACTTCTGTGAACAAGGTTCAAGGTGTACCTCGCCAGGGGACTGGGTACCTTCTCTGGCTGGCTGCTGCGTGGAAGGGTGTCGTTACACTGCGTGTTTTAACATGCTTTTTGTCATCTGCATTTTAGGCATTTTGACAGAGGGATTAATGACTGGTTATGCAAGTAAGTGTCTAACCAACCGCCTCTAGCCTGGTTCAGGGTCTTCTCTTTCATCACATAGCAATGAAGCATTAAATGCTGTTCATCCCAAAGCTGAGATGTCCTCTCTTCTGGGTGAATCCTACTATAACATGAAGTCATATTTGGTCTGTTTATCCCTAAGACCATTGAATTAATCAACACAAAGTGCAACAGCCCCTGCCAAAGTTGGGAATAAGAGAGTGTGGTCCCAGAAATCCCTTTAAGTCTGGTGGGTTCAGTGTTCCTTCAAGGGAGGAAGAGTCAGATTCTTATTCCACCAGGAGGAAAAGGGAATTGAGCCCAGGTCTCCCATATCCTTGGAAAAAAGGGTGGCCTGAGCTCCACCTACATCTCCCTCAGCCCTTCAGCTCTTGAGTGATGAGTACACACCAGTAAACCTGTACTGAAGATGATGGCTGCTCTGTGATGAAATCCTGTGGACCAGCAAGTCTGAGGTAGCCTGCAGCTCTACAGACCTCACCATTTTATCAACTTTTTAGCTGCAAGAGTGGGAAAGGGTGGTATTTAGTCCTTATGGAGCTATAGGTTTGTGAGGAACACAAGTCACGAGCAGCTAGGCTGCAGCAAAAATCTGTTTATTGCTAGAACTTGTCAGCCAAAACATCCTTCCTTTCTCACTGGGGTGCTCTAGATTGACCTGCCGGTGAGGAGCTTGCGGTGGGTGAGGGTGGGATAAGGGACTCCAGAGTCTTATCTCAGAAAGTCTCAGAAAGCACCAACCACTTTCCTTGGCCATTAGGTATGTGTATGATCACATTGGAGAGAACCACGACAACATCATGAAGGAGCTTATGGCCACCATTGCCACCTTTGCCGTCACCACCCTGTGGCTGGGGCCCTGTGAGATTGTTTACATCTGGTCTGTCTTCAACTGCTTTGGCCTCAACTTTGAGCTCTGGGTGCAGAAGTTCTTCCAGCGGGAGCCCTTTGCCAAACTGGAGGTGAGGAGCTGGGCTGCAAGTGGATGGGGAAAGGTCTGTGGGTCTGGGACCAAACTCTGGTGCTCGAAAGCATCCATGACTGTAGGGAGCTCAAGTCAGATCCATTTTCACCTGAGACTGAAGAGCAACCTCCCTGGTGATGCCATGCAGCTCCATGTTCGGGCCTCCTGTGTGGAGTCCTGAAGCTCCTTCCTGTGGCCTTTAGCATCCTTGTGAGCAGCTACTGATCCTGGTGCTCTGTATCCCTTCATTTTATGCACTCTGTCACCCACCCAGAGCAAATTCCCACCTGCCCCTATGATACTTCATGGGAAATTTAGAGTAGGTGTGGAGCTTTCAGAGGGAAAACCGGAGGTCCATGAGAACCAGGAATGACACCCCAACGAGGCGTCAAAGTACCACAGCTGGACATGAAATCTGAGGTCTGTCCACAGGGAAATGTTTATACATTTCCATACGGAAATCATTTGTCCTTGTTCTGCAAAACATCTTGGCATTCTGAGTGTCTTTGATCTGACTTCTGATAAAAGCAAATGTTTAGGTACTACAATGATTTATTTTCCAACCACTCCAAAGCTTAGTGCCCAGTCTCTGTTTGAGACAAGGTGCCTCGGGGACATGATGGAAGAAAAACTTAGAAAAATCCATCCTGGAAACAATTATTTGTTTTGCCCAACCTAAAGTCTGGAGGTCCTAAACCGGTTCAGTAAAGACCTCTTTTGAATAAAAACTTCGGAGAGCAATCCTCCCGTTTGCTCTCTTCCTTGAACTTCTAATCAGATTATAGCACTCGCCGGCAGTGAAATCTCCTTCCCTGCGGCACCGCAATTCTCAGCACTAAGTGGCCTGGGGATTCATTGTGCTCTTTGAAGATTGCTATAAACTACAAACTACTTCCCCACTCCACTCGCAGCAGCTGCTCCCGAGGATTATGTGCCAGTGACAATTTCACTCCGCTGCTGTCACTAGTTTTCAGCTCTTTTCTTCTTTTTTTATTACTATTTTTTTAATTCCTAAGAAACAACTTCTACCAGGAGCTGGGAGTGATTTGCACACCGGGCTAATAGTAATCCTGATATACAACAGCATTCATCTGCCTTGAGGAGTAGCTTACTCAAGACAACAGATGAAGAAAGCAAGTAGTCAGCTATTAACAATTAGCATGAAACCATGTATAACATCTTGTCCCTACCCATGGGACCTTGAAACACCAGTCCAGAGCCTCAAATGCATCTGAGTCCAGCAGCAGAGCAGAAGTTTTACCTTGTCCTTATGTTTCTTCCTGCCAGAGATACTAAAGGCTGCTCTAATTTTTGCCTACACCTCTGGGATCCCAGCTGGAGTTGGACCAGTGCATCCCCTTCCCTTACAGCCCCATTTTTCCTCACTCTCTTCTCCTGTCCCATCCACAGGCTAAAATGTCAGCGGCCATGTCTCGGAGGATTAGGGCAGTTTTTGGGGCAGCGAATTTCTGGGCCATCGTCCTCTACAACATCCTAGCCCTCAACAGCCTGGAGTTTGCCCTGCTGGTGACCAAGAGACTCCTCCTGACGGGTAAGGTGCTACCAGCCTTCCCCATTGAGGGACCCTTGTCTTGATGGGGGGACAGTGGTAGGGGAGCTGGGGACTGGGAGTTTTGAGTCCTCTTGGGTCCAAAGTGGCCTGGCCATTGCCTTGTTATGTGACTGCTCCCAATGTGCTTAATTCTTATGCAAAAGGTGCAGGCAGTGGTTTCTCAGCTCCCAGCCTTCTCGTGTGAGCTCTCTGGGGTACGAACTGCCTTCCAGGTGAGCTTGTACAGCTCCTAGCACAGCCTGACATGGTGGTTTAGACTCCTGGCACCAGTGCAAAAGTCACATTCACCCCATCAAGGTGGGCTAAATAATGGTCCCCTTGCCGGAGAAAGGGATTTACTTGTCCTACCTCATCTCCTTTTGCTTTCGCAGTTACTCCTGCGTCAGTCTGAAGGTGACAGGTACAAATCCTCGTTCTACAGTCTCATCTGTACATTTCTAATCGGTGGATGGTGGCACTATTTTGAAGTCTTCTTGAGCAGCCCAGGGTATAAATAGCCATTGGGAGCTCGTGTCCTCCAGCCCTCTCTGGGATGGGGCTGGCGTAGGAAGTGGATAATGTGACGCTCTGGGTTCAGTGTGCCAGAAGTGCCTGCTCGCTGAGCTAGCGGGCTTTTGCTGGTTGCATTATTCATTTCAGAGGTCCTGTTTTAGCAGGCACAAAGCCTGTGTCTCCCCTCTGCTGTGGATACCAGATTTGTGACTACAAATGCTGTCAGACCCTTCCTAAGTGGAGGGAGAGCTCCCGACTCTCAGACACTTACATAGGTGACAAAAATATGTGTTTCCCTGGGTGCACACTGTGTGCCCACTAAGTACAGGAGAAGGCTGGGGTTGATCCTCAGTATTAGTGGGGCCCAGAGCTTCCAGAAGGTCACAGTGCTGAACAACAATGGACATGGGCAGAAAGTCAATCACCAAGCCTGAACTTGGGGAGCAGAAGGAGCTTTGGGGGTAAGAGAGTGCTCAAAGCCACTCCAGCATGTTCACATGTTAGCTGCGGTCCATGATGCCTTGGTGGGCTCAGGCACAGCTTCATCTAAAATCTGATCCTGAGGATTTCTTTCTTCTCTTAGTGAAGCTGTAGGGCTGGATCCACAATGGAAAATGTCATTGACCATGAACTTGTGGGACCTCCCAAACTCACCTGAGAGTCAGCAGTGCTGGAGGAGAGTTGGCCTCATTAGGCAAGCAGCCACACCAAGATGACCATGTCTCCCTCTGTCTTCTAGGTTTCCCTATCAGCACCTTGTCCATCTGGTTCATCACGTACTGCGGAGTGCAGCTGATCAAAGAGCGTGAGCGCATCCTGGCCATCGAGGAGGAGAAGTATGACAAAGCGAAGGTGGAGTAGAGGAAGGCATCGGCAGGCTTGTCCCAAAGCCTCATCTCCCTTCCAGCTGCCGCTGCCAGGCCAGCCACTGGCCGGGGCTCTCCAAGCACTCCTGACAATCGGACTGCTGTAGCTCACCCATGTAGGAGTCACCTGGAAGGCACAGGTCATTCCCTTGCTGCCAGATTTTCTATAAGACACAGTGGGTGTTCTGCAGGATCCCCACGCATGGCAGACTGCTGAGGTAGGCTCCCAGGACATTTCTTTAGTGCCAGAAAGAGCCATCATCCCCATCATTGTTCTGACCCTCTGACATTGTGCAGGCCTAGAGATTTCACCCCTTGCTTCCCATAACAGATGGTCCACCAGCACTCGGACCTGTGGCCCTTGTCTTCCAGAGGAGATTCTCCAAGTCCCACGGCTGGAGGTTTTCAGGTTGGGCCAGACACACAGCTATGAGAAAGGGATTAGCTGGTGCTGAGCCTGCTCTGAGCAGATCATCTCCAGGTCCCTTCCAGCCCAAGCATCCCATGTTTCCCTCACTACAAGAAAAGGTCAGCATCCGCTGTCAAGTGTTCAGCATCTATGGTTGCGCAGTAAGGACTGTGAAATGGCTCAGCATGATCTATACCTACCAAGAGGCTAGTAAATAAATATTACAGTCTTTATAGCAAAGGGAAGGAGGACCAGAAACTGCACATTGAAGTGTAATTATCTCCCCACCACTGTCAGCGGTGCAGAGTGATAGCTGTTGCGATCTCTGCGAAACAGGTCCCTTCAGTGCTAAATGTCTTGAAAAAAATTATTTAGTGCCAACGTCAGGCATAGTTAATGAGAGTGTGGGAGCCATACCTGCTTCACAGCCATCGTGCATCATGTACAGGTTGCCTGGGGAGCAGGCATGCAGAAGAAACACAACACATGGCACACAACTGCTTGGTCCCCAGGCCTCCAACTCAGACCCAAAGGGTCTGTCACTGCTGGGTCCGAGACCGACGTGGCCACACAACCATCCTGCTATGATACGTGTCCTGGGACTCAAACCAAATCCCACTTGCATTTTTTTACATATCATAGACAAAGGTTTAAGCTCACATTCCTGCCCATGGCTGAGGAACAGAAGATGCTGCAGCCAACTCTTGCTTACCTCTAGCCATCCATCCCTTAATCAACTGACTTTGGTGCACACAGCCTAAGCCCATGACTGCATGGTTGAATGAGCACACAAACACACACATGTATATGCAACCAAAGGAGAAAGACCCTGACTGAAGGGCAGCGACTTAGGGGCTGGGTGGTGGAGAGAAAGCCCATGATAGCCTCCTTGGAGAAGTAGACTTTGGGATACTGCATAGAGAGTGCGTTGAATAAATGTACATCTGTGAAACACGGTGCCTTGGGGGAAAAGGTGGGTTTAATAACAGAAAAATAGCTCTGGCTCTCTTGCACTTTAGAGTAACTTTCAGTGGCCTTATGTCTGAGTTTGGTGAGGGCAGAATCTGGACCACTTTGCAACGTGGGTTGAGATGCTCAGTGCTGGTGTATTCTGGCTTCTGTGTGGATAAAACAGGATCAGTTCCTAGCCAGCTTTCAGCTCTGCCAAAGTAATTTGTGAAGTCCCTGATAAATGTCACTTATTTATGTAGTAAATAAATGTTGGACATCTATGGCGCCTGCTGCTCATCCCTGTTATGCTGCTGTAACGCAGGTGACACCCTGGGCAATGCCCTGCCGTCAGAGCTGAGAGACACAAGGATCTGTACGCAGGTCCTCACCTCCCACCCCTAATAGTGATACAAGACACCGTCAAGTTTCACAGAAACCCACCTCAGCGGCATCACCAGATTGGAGGTTTGGCTGCAGCTCGATTAATTTTCACCCTTATCTTGTCTCCACCTTCGTACTGGCGAAATATCACGAACCTACTGCCATCAAACCATCATCCATGTGGTTTTTGAGTTAGAAACCATGTTGTTTTTCTTTCTGGGAGCCCGACCAAAGATGTTGGAAGTAAGGGCAGGTATTGTGCCTTGGTGGCATCTCTAGTCACATCCCCAACCCCCCTTCAGCTGCTAGGCACATCCCTTTTTAACACAGGTCTGCTGCTGGACCTTTGGTAGATTTTTCTTGGCATCTCCATTATTTCAAATTTACTCTTTGCCACCAAAACAGCTATGACATGATGTGCTTCCTTCCAGGGTAAAATTCAACTCTTCTCCTCCATACGGGTGTCCTCGGATGGCTGAAGCCACCCTGAGCTGCCAAGACCAAGGGCTCTGTCCCTGCGTGTGGCTCAGCTTAGGTCCCTGGCTGCGTGGGAGGACAAACAGAGTCACCCACCTCCCCGTATTGAAGTGGGTGACTCACATGCCAAAGTTCAGTGACTTTGCACTGCCCTCCTGACTTGGATACTCTGGAAATAATCCATTCACTAAGGATCTAAATTTACCCAGCAGCTGCATTTGCTGGAGCAGCCAAAAGGAGCTAATCTTAGACACCAACTGAGCCAGTGATTTGTTAGAGAGACAGTTCATGGGAGAACTTGGGCTTTGCCCCAGCTTTGCCTGAAGTTATCCCCTTGGCTATCACTGCTGTTACAAGCCCAGGAGGTCTGGTGGGCCAGGAGCAGCCAAGTGGTGCTATCTCAACCAGCTCAGCCTTGCACAGGAGACCCTCAGCCTCCGCGTACGCCTCTGTAGAATGGGATTTATCAGCTGCTCATCTCTCTCCTGGAGAAGAGCATCTCATCAGATCTGGTTATTGCCTGCCTGTTAGTAAAACTCTCCTGAGAAGCCAAGAAAAGCAATTCTTTACTGCAAATACAAATCCCAATTAATAGCCCTACACTGGACACTTTCTTGTTCAGCCTGATGTGGCTATAATTCCTGCATTCACCTTTCTGGTTCTAAAATTTTGTATGGGAGGGAGTGATCCTGGTACATTGCATCCCCTTAGGATGCTTTCCATGTATCCTCACCCACTCCCATGTCGTGGGGGGACTATTGCCCACTTAGATATACACTCAATAACTGGCTTTTAGTCTATTGATCATTGGAAATCATTAGCTGTAGTCCTCTTAGATCTGGGCCCGGTTAGCTGAGGGCTATCTCAGAACAGCCCACCTCTGTTCAGGGCTGTGTTGTCCATTATAGAGCAGCCACCACTCTCGGGGGGAGTACACTGGGGAGAGTCGATTAATCCATTCCTGTGTGCATAGAGATAACCAAATGGTAACTATGCTCACCCTTATCACATCCACATGTGCCGTCTGCTTTTGGATGCTAAATCCCTCTGGGCTTGGCTGGTACTTGCTTGGAGACCAGCTTCCCTTAGCGGTGATGCATCAGACCCAGCAAATGGAAGATGGATGGGACGAGTCTACCATGATCAAAGCCTCTACAAGAGATAATGGTTGCAGAGGGCTCAGAATTGATGGCTGCCTCAAATTCTGCTGCTACCATCAGAGAAAAGTCTGCCGTAGCAATCAGATGTGGCCTGTCTCTCCAGGGCAGCAAGGCTCAGACCAAGTTCCCAGAAAATCTTATTGACTTCCCTGTGCATAAATAGATTATCAAATGCCAATGACCAACTAGTGTGAACAAATGAAAACCAGAAATGAGGAAAGAGCAAACATACAAATGAGAAAGAAATAACATGCTTGAGATCCAGGCTGGAGATGTGTAACCTAAAATGTAAGAAGGAAAATAATCTGAACACCAAATACTCGCTGGGTGACAGGATCTGAAGCGCATGGATCTGAGCATCGTAAAGCACTGCTGGATTTTCACACCCAGCCCCAGGAGGGTTCAGAAGACGTGCACAGTGGCTCTGACAGCACCCTCGGGTCTCCCCATTAGCAGCGTGCGAGCCTCCCCATGGCACAGAGCTGCTCAGAGGGTTTGGGTCCACCATATCAACGCTCTGTCCTACCAGGCTGTGGTAGAAACTTGGTTAGGGATGAACCACCCTTATCTGAGCTGAATGCACCTGTGCTTAGGGGCCAGAGAGGTTTACAGACCATCTGAGGTCAGGGTTAATGCATAGAGCACAGCCTGTACGTCCAGCCTGGGCCACATATGTGATCTACACACATTTTGATGACAGGGCTTGGGATGGATGCTGCTGTATTGAACTTATAGCAAAAAATGGTGGAAACATAAGGCAGGGGATATCACACGTGTGATTGTTGCCACAAGCCGTTATGAGGACGGTGTTCCAGCACTGCTGGCATGAGGAGGCACTGGGAACAGTTAAGGGTGACTAGTCTGAATTCATGATTTAAACTGTCTGTAGAATGGATGGGGACAGATAGACATCCCCAGAGCCCTCTCATCTCAGGCAAGTGTCTGACTTGGGTGCAGTGAACCAGCTCCCAGAGATACCTGTCCCTTCCCACGCTTGTAAGGAGCCTAAATGACACGGTGCATCGAGGCGACGATGCTCTGGAAAAACCACAGCTGCTTCCCCAAGCCTTGGAGCTGGTCCAGCCACTGTGCAAAGCCACTGAAGGTAACGGAGACCCCAGAGCAGGTTTGGGATCATTTCTCAGTGGACCACAGAGCCACAGATCTGTTGGGAGCTCCGGGAAGCTCCGGGAGCCCATTGGAAGAGATGGGCTGTAGCTGCATTTTAGCAGCGGCACCTCGTGACGTGCGGAATATGGATGCAAACCTCGGATGTCAGCACACGCCAAGCAGCACAGCAAAAAGGAAAACAAGCCAGGGCTCAAGGGAGATTAAAGGCAGAGGGGGGAAAAATCCCAACTGGTAGCACGACAATGCAGGATTAAACTTGGGAAAGTGCAGAGCTAATGCAGAGGGAGGGGAGAGGGGAGGATGGGGTTGTCCAGCCCCAGATGTCTGGGAGCCAAGAAACATTTCTGAAGTTCAACCCAGTTCAAAGATCAGCACGCGTCGTCTGATCCCGTCAGAGATGAGCAGCACAGCAGAAGAGCTTATGATGTGAGCTCCGAAAACAGCTTGTGATTATTTGCCTGCTATATTGGTACCTCCCGAATGCTGCTGGAATCTCACCAGTACAAAAGGCCTTCATACCAGTATAGCTCCCTCCCTCTTCCCACTTATGTAGGTAAGCATCATGGCACAAAGCACTTTTATAAACACATCCACGCCAGGGTAAGAGGTTATGTGGCTTCAAATACAGCAAGAAGAGTGGCTAATATCTTTGTACAGACCTAATTAAATTGTTAATTAAATCTGTGCCATCACTGAGCATCAGCCAGCCCGGAGGGTCCATAGTAACAGATAAAACAGATTCACATACCAGTTTTACTATAGGTATAAATAACTATATCTACTCTGCTCACCCACGTCTGTCAAAACTAATTTGCTTTTTCGTGAGCTCCATCGGAAGATCTGGACCTGGACTGGCCATTTGAGGACCCATGGGGCTTCCTAGACATCCATGGGCGTGCAAGGAGGACACAAGACCCGCTGGAGACCTCAGCCTTTCTGGAGCATCAGCTCAAGGCCAGGCAGGTTGTCCTGCTGTGGCTCTGGACTTCGACATGGATGTGTTGAATCTCAGTAGACCTTAGCAGGAGACCCTCAACATAAGACGATGTGTTTAGACGTCTTAATCTGTGAGTTGAAGCCCACCATTGCGCTCTCTTTATTTCTGTTCTGCCTCAGACCGTCTCCCTGTCACCAAGATGTGGAAAAGGTGGATTTATTAATGACGAGGTGTCCAGAGACCGTGCCATGCGGACCATGCAGGCAAAGCAGAGCCATCCCTCTCCCAGGCTCCTCGAGTCTCCTCCTTTAGTGAGACTTTTTAAGTATATTTTCCAGCATATGTCTCATATCCCATACAGGGGTGTAAATAAATAGCTCTATCTTCATTTTCCAGACCCCCGAAAAGTGACTCCAGAGGAGGATAAAGGACAAACTTGTGCAGAAAAGCAGCCCTGAGAGCGAGCTGGTTGGAGTTGGGGGTGCCACAAAGCCCACATAAGACGCTCCCTTATTGCATCTTTCCAGCTTTGACCTCATGGTCTATTTTTAGCACAGCAAAAGGTTTAGCAGTTTCGGAGCAGTCTGTTTAGCGGTGTGGGGAGAAGATCTCAGCCTCGCCGTTCATGACCCAGAAGGCAGATTCGGATGTTTGATTCATCTGGAGGCTGTTTCCCAAGCGCGGCAGCTATGCCGATGGGTCGCACGCGTTTCTCATCACGGGATGACAGCAAAACCTCCCGCTCCCCCCGCGGTGACTCACGGGCTGACAGACCCTTCCTGAAGCATCGAGGCTGGAATTGCAGCTGTTCCCCCGGCCCCCTCCCTTCCTCCTTGTCCAATGTGTCATATTAAAGGGTGATCGGCTTACACATTCTCCAGTATGGATTCCTTAAGCTTTGTAACGCTGTGGCTATATATAAAGCCCTACGCTGGAAACTGAAGTACACAGACAGCTGCGATAGTAGCAAGCGTTTCACATTCCCAGTGTGCTGACGGTCTGGAAGGAAGGGAGACCTGTGAGCCCTGCTTTGAGTAAGTTTCTTTACTAGGGGCTCAGGGATAGATATATTCATATA
>NW_009603030.1:0-20377 GCF_000690535.1 Cariama cristata | reverse complement strand
CCTCATCCCTGGAGGTGTTTAAGAAAAGGCTGGACGTGGCACTTAGTGCCATGGTCTAGTTGACATGGCAGTGTTAGGGCGAAGGTTGGACTCGATGATCTCAGAGATCTCTTCCAGCCAAATAGATTCTGTGTGATTCTGTGTGATTCTGTGATTTTGACTGTATTAAGAAGTCACAAAAGGGCTTAATATAAGAAAGTGACCACATCCTGCTACAATCTGATATTCTATATGCTATGTTTCATTTGATGAGATACTGGATTGAAATCTATACCCTATCATATACATGAGATTGTGCTAGCTGTTTCTAATTAAGCATTTTCTACCTTATTTTGGTTTAAATCTGGCATCAGCTGTCACCAGAAATCTTTAGATACATACAAATTTCAAATTAGTCTGTTTTAGAACATAGTATAATTGCATAATATTAGTGCACTATTGACAGACATGGTAATGCTGAGGTATTAAGCTATCTCATTGATCATTAATTAAACTAGATGAAAATAGACTTCATGTAAACTTCTAATGGCACCTTCAGCTCAGAAGCATGTATACATAACATATCCTTTACTGTTTATATTATAAGCTACTGTACCACCATTTTGTCTTATGGGACGGCTTGTGGCTTTGGGGAAGGGGGGGGGGGGAAAGAGAAAAAAACAGCCATCAGGTGCTACAGTGTAGTTCAGGCAGATCAATATTATATGAACATCTGAGAATCCAAATAATTTCTTCATGTTATGAAAATAGGTTGCAATGTTGAGATGGTTAGACAGGTGGCAAACTGAGACTACTGTTTTATGCAAAAAATATATCTAGTTATATAGTTAGTTCTGTTACTATCTAGTTACTATCCTGTTTTCTGCTTTTCTCTCCAGTCCATCAAAGGTATCTGTGTATAGGTCTTGTTTTGGGCAGGGAGTGTTCCTTAATGTATATTTTTTCAGCAATTACCATAAAGGAATATTCATCTCTGTAAGGATGCCCACATTGTAATAGGCATTAATGAAATACAAATAATGAGAATAAAGGATTAAAAATTTTGCCATAGGTTTGATTTCCATAGTCTGAAAATCAGCAGATTTTTCCTCTCTCTTTTTAAAAAGGATAAAGTCATAGAAAGCCTCTAAAATAAAACACATTTTTTGTTCTCAGATAAAGTGCCTGTTAGGCATTTCACAGAGCTGTAAGAGTTTAGAAAAGCCTCAGAAGCAAGTCAGCTTGCTCATATTTATTTTGAAAATGCACTCCACACTCACAGGGAGCTTAATTACAATCAATGGAATAATTAAGTTGAGGGAAATGTGCAACAGAGAACAAAAATGAATAGAAAACATATGCACAAGTGTACCTTTGGGCAAATGCATTATAGGCACAATATTGTCATTATGCCTCTCAAATCACATCATTATTTGCTCTGGCATATATTTGGGAAACAGACTAGATTGTACATAGCTTTTACATTCATATTCTGAACCATATTTAAACATTTTACAAAATGGTGCATTGTAGTAACACTTAGCCTACACTTTGCATACGTGTAATTTTGTGTACAGCTGAACTTTCACAATGTTTTCCTAATTCTGAAAAAGCATTGCTATTTAAAAAGCTCAACTTCTCTCCTTCCCCTCACAGTCCACATGTTTTGGGAGTACTTATAAAAGTTTGTTCACCAGAGTTTGACTCACAGTGAACAGTTCTTCACAGATGTATTATTTGCTGGTTCCAGTCTAGTTGCACTAGCCAATTGCTACTGTTTCACTGACCACAGTTCTCTGATAAATAAAATGCACACTCAGAAAAGGTCTCCTAGAACAGGTAGTTTCAGAGAGTGAAATGGTTTTAGAGAGTCTTATCATGTTCTTTTTTAATTCTGAATTCTTATCTCCTGGTGCACCTTGCAGTCCCAAAGCCATAAGTCCTGTAATGGGAAACCTGCTTTTTTATCTCTTTTTCTATTTGCTGTGGTAGACATTGAAGAGGAAGGGAAAAAAGGAAACAACAACAAAAAAACCCTGAACCACATTTTCAGGTTACAATTAGAGAAGTCTAAATATCTTAAATTGGTTACCAACATTTGTGCAATTCTGTCTTTAAAAGGGTTAATACAGTACTTTGTACAAATATTTACAAATAAATGTTTGACATTTTCTGGTGTGTATTTAACAGTGGAAAGTCCTATATTTAGGGATGAAAGTCCCTTCAGTGTAACCAAACTGATTTCAGCAAGTTTAGTCCAGAAAATTTTGGCTCAGGGATCATGCCAAGCTTTTCAATTGCCCAAATATGAGAGAAAACTCTGATAATAGATGGTATGTGTACATATAAGAATATCAAGGAGTATTAAATTCTAGCAAATAAATGCAGCAAGGTGTAAGATGTACTAACTAATCTTGAACCGTTAATGGGGGAACTTGTTCACGGATTACTTTTCAGCTGAAATATACAATATGCTTTGTATTGCTCCGACTGAGTTCATGAGTACAAAAGTTATGGGTTCTGAAGTGAAGGTAATGTAAGTGATTACCTATTCTTGCATGGTAAAGCTGATTAAACAGTAACATATACAAATACACTATTCATGCTAATAGCTACCTGAAATGGAAAGAGAGAATTTTCACACAAACCAAATGTTCATGTTGAACTCTGAGGCACCAAACACCTACATGAAAAATAGTGTGGGCCTGAAAGAAATAAGGGAGGAAGTTGGGGAAGGAGAGGAAGAGCAGAGAACTTGTGGGTTTTTTTTGTCAGGATTCACTGAAATGGAACTTAATGGAACTTAACAGCAATGCAAACAAATTCTGACCTCTGGAGATTAATAATATGCACAGGTAAGAAGGTGGATGTAACCCATGAGGAGACACCTGGGCTTCCTGCAGCCTCTAGGAAGCTTGGAAACATTTCTATTGCTCGTTTTATCTCTGATCACCATAGAAGCTTACTTGGTTTTGTTCCCTCTCCTCCTACCTGCACCTCCCCATTCTGCCACATCCTTTTCTTAGAAACAATACAAATGGTTCCTGTACAAGCATGAACGCTATCTAAATATGTGTTGTCTGTGTATATATGGAGAATTATGACCTGCACATATGAGTATGATTTGTGGCCAAAGGCTGCAAAAATAATTGGCAGCAAACAACGAATGTCAAAACAAGAGACAGGAAACCATATAGACATAGTGACTGAAAAAGAGAGTAAGAAGGCTGGACATTGTTTCATTTAGAAGAAAGAAAATAAGAAACCTCATATCAAAAAAATATAACGATAATGAGAAGTTTAGAGGTGGCAAACTATGAATTTGTTTTCACTCAATCTAGTAAGCCAAGGACAGAAAAGCACACAATAAGCTTAGAAGCTGGCAAACTCAAAATGGCTGATTGGAAACATTTTTTTTTTTCCCACAAGAAGCAATCAGTCTATTGATCTAATTACTGTATGCTACTACTTACACTTTGGATTTTAGCAGGACTCTTAAATATGACTTTTCAATAGCTAACAAAATGACCAAGAACTACAATATCAAGAACAGTAAATTTTAACAGAGTTTTACATTGATTGCAATCTCACATACTCCAAGGCATAAACCTGCCTTTAAACAGTGAAGGCTTCAATAAACTTACTCTAGTAGCTTTAAAGACCCATTATTTTGTGACTATTTTGTGCATGTCTTCTGAAACATCTAATAGCGACCATTACCAGAAGAAAACAGGGTGATGGACTGTAAGAAGTACTGGTCTGAACAAGAAACTTCCTATATATGCATATATAAGACATGGAAACAGAGAGAAAACTGGGGTTTCTGCTTTTCCTAATTATTTCTGAAATTAGTATCATAAAAATTTGCACAGTAATTCAGTACAGGTATGATAAAAGTGAATGTGTCTGGAAGACAGCATTATAACCTCTCACTACCATAGGTTTATGTGAGATTTTTTCATCCATCAAATCAGCTGGTTGAAAGTTCATGCTCCCACCTGCTCCTCTGAGTCACTGTATTTTCCAGTGTCATGTTGGAGCAATCTGTCAGAGCAACCATGTCATAAAAACACCACAGAGCTAGTCTGCCAGTTTGATAAAAGCTGCAATAGGATTGACTAACACACTGACATAACAAACCTAATATCAGTTGAAGAGCTTAGGAAAAAAGCAGAAGGTAGGGGAAGAAACCAGATGAAAGTAACTTTACTGAAGAGAAAAAAGTGTGTACCCTAGCCTTTAAAAAATAATATTATTTTAAGGTATGCAGTCATATTAATTCTCAATTTATTCTTTCAGTTGGAGCTAAATAATTAATTATTTGGACCCCATCTTCTGTTCTGTCAGGTTTCTACCTGTGTCTGCATCACAAGCATTGTTTCTGACTGCAAGATACGAGCAGTGAAGAGTGTAGGCGGACTTCAGGAACGCTTTGTTTTGTCAAGATCCTCTATTGCACGTGCAAATGCTGGTGAATATTGTTAGTGATTCTGACTCACTACCTGACACCGGTCATGCAGTGTATTCTTCTCCTGAATTCTGGAGAGGTAATGAGCTCTGTCACCCTAGAATGGACTGAAAAGCAACAAGAATGACTTACTGGAAAGCAAACAGATTGGGGAAAGGAAAGTGAAATGAAATAGAGCAAGTGAGTGACCTTTGAAAATTGATGTGCTGGCTTGAAATTTCCCAGTTAAAAGATACAGTCAAATTACTAAATCTTGTTCTCACATGTAACAGGATGGTCAATTTGTTTGGTCAAATTCAATAAATGTTAAAGCCTTATAAAGCTTCTGTGCAAAAGGATTGGAGGTGACATCAAAGCAGATAATAAAGTTACCCAGAGCACAGATCAGTGGCAATTTAGCAATTAGCTCTGTCAGCAGCTCTGGAAGATCTGTAACAAATCGTAAGTTTTTAGTTAGCCAATATAATAAAAAAAATTAATAGTGAAGGGAAAGTAACAGAGGTGATAAATGTATTTAAGCATAGAATATTGCCTTCTTATGACAATTACATGAACTAGAGAAAAAATGTGTTTTATGATATATGATATTCTTCTTAAGACAGAATATTAATATTCTGGTAGGTGAAGAAATATTTGTCTTCTTGACTTTCCTCAAATCTCATCGATCATAACACTATTGGTTTCAGGTTGGAATGAAGAAAAGTTATTATGCAAATTGCATAAACATCAGACTGAGTGGAAATAGAAACAAGTACTATAGACTGAGAAATACAGTGGAAGTATGAAGAATAGAAATTAAGCAACAGGGAAGGGCAACTCAGTTCACAAGAAATAAGTGCCAGCTCTTTGCTATAAAAGTACAATTTAGGTGAGCAAGTCTGAAAAGAAAGGAAGTGAGCTTGGTAATTACTATCTTGTAGGCCCAAATTTGTCAAATAATATGATATATAGCACAACCAGTGGAGTCTAAGATAGTCACAAAGTAGGGTATTCACACCTTCAAACTTTAGGCATCTAATTGAAGCACTGAAATGAGCCACCTAAACACCCTACGTAGTTAATGGAAAAAAGTAGGCTCCTCCAGAGAGCAATCTGAAGCACTTGAGTTAGGTGTCTACATTTTGCCATTGACTATGTAGGTCAGCTGAAGTTAGATGGTGTGAAAACCTCCTGAAGCGCCTTATTACAGCATATCCAAGAATATACCGAGGTGCAAGATAAGGGCATTGCAGGGCACCAATTGTGTACTTTAACAGAACATGCACCACTTCTAACAAAGTGTTATTTATGTATAATAGTCACTGATTGCTCTCACACTACCCTAAGGCTATGCACAGCTGTAATGGAAAGGTGGATATCTTCCATAGAAAGTCAGATTAAGACTCTGACCAGCTTTTTGAGACAACACACATTCAGTGCAGAAGATGAGGCTATGGCAGAAGTGAAGTGGGAAGCTCCATCTTTTGAGATGTCTAAAAATGAACTAGGCTACAGTGAAGGAAAATATTGTACTGGGCAGAGGCTGAGGACTGCGTGACCTAACCCCATCTCTAGCTTGCACAGCTATAGATATCTCACACTGTCCTTTCAGAAAAATGGAAAACAGCAAAGGGCTCAAGCTGTTACTCTTGTAAAGGTGTTATTTGTCCTTTGAAAGTATTACAGGACAGGCAATCACAAAAAGAGAAGGAATATATAGGAAAAGGATTAACATGTAGGAGAAGGATTAACAGGAAAAAATAATTGAAGTGGCACGTACCAAAATTGCAAAGCTCACTAAGAGTAATACCTGTTGTGGCAGACTTGTCCAAACACAAAAATAACCAGCAGCCTCATTTAACCAGTATAGAGGCAACGATGTTTGCTCACGTCGTTCTCTCTCTCTCCCTCTCCACCCAACCTAGCTCAGTTCAGCAGCAAACCCACTAAATCTTCCGCTGTGTTTTAAATTACTGAAGTGGTAATAATAGATATACAAGAACTCAAATCGTTCCAAAATAATTTGACAAAGCTCTTACCAGTAAGCCTGAAGTGACGGCTTTAGCAGTCTCACAAGATCTAAACAAGAACAGAACCACATAAGCTCTTAGGAATAAGCAATTGCTTGCCTGTTACAATTTGACTTGAAGCTAATCTAAAGGACTAGATAGCACAATGGACTTTGAGTGCATGCAGGAATCTCCATCAGCCTCTTTGCTCCTTGAAGGGTTAATTCCAACAGCAGAGATGCATAAAAAAAGAAATAAAACATTATTTTTCAGGCACTTGAATTAATTGAAAAATATTAATGGAAGTAAAGTCTGTCAGAATTAATAAAATAATTCTAATTAGAGTTTATTGTGTTTGAGCTACAAAGAAAAAAAATCTTCCTTTCTCAGCCTTTTCTTTTTTTTCTTTCTTGTTTTTTTCTTCCATTCTTCCTTTTTCTTTTCTTTTCTTTTCTTTTCTTTTCTTTTCTTTTCTTTTCTTTTCTTTTCTTTTCTTTTCTTTTCTTTTCTTTTCTTTTCTTTTCTTTTCTTTTCTTTTCTTTTCTTTTCTTTTCTTTTCTTTTCTTTTCTTTTCTTTTCTTTTCTTTTCTTTTCTTTTCTTTTCTTTTCTTTTCTTTTCTTTTCTTTTCTTTTCTTTTCTTTTCTTTTCTTTTCTTTTCTTTTCTTTTCTTTTCTTTTCTTTTCTTTTCTTTTCTTTTCTTTTCTTTTCTTTCCTTTTCTTTCCTTTCCTGTCCTGTCCTTTCCTGTCCTTTCCTTTCCTTTTCTTCTCTTTTCTTCTCTTTTCTTCTCTTTTCTTCTCTTTTCTTCTCTTTTCTTCTCTTTTCTCTCTTTCTTCTCTTCTCTTCTCTTCTCTTCTCTTCTCTTCCCTTCCCTTCCCTTCCCTTCCCTTCCCTTCCCTTTCGTTTTCTTCTCTTCTTTTCAGGGTTGCTATCTTTCAGGAGTTTGCTCTTTTCATATATGCAGTAATAGGAAGTTTTTCTTATTAATATTATACTTTAGGGATTCATTATATGCTAGTGAATGATTTTACCTTTGTAGAGACAATAATTGTAGGAAATGGGATTGCTATATCCAAATTCAATGAAGGCAGATGTTTCATGTTAAATGCAACACGTATGCCTTGTTTTAATGGTTTACTTCTTATTTTTGCCTTGAAAAGAGGATGGACAGTGTTTGTGAGAGTGCTTAAGTGCTTGTCAGAGCCTATCAGTGACTGCAGGTTAATTGTCTATTCTGTTTTATATTACTTTGTGGGTAATGAAGGTCCTCAGTACTCAGCCCTTTCAGACTTGAGGTTCTATTCTAATTGACTTTTTGCTGCATTCAGCATGTAGTCTTAAAATCCATCTGCAATGCTATTCACCAGGCTTACCCCTTAACCCAGCATGGTTAGGATGAAGGATTCTGTGGCAGACAGCCAGGATATAGCTATTTTCTTTTATACTTGTGGAGACGACGGGTTATAACCTCACTGGGAGTGTTCCTCAGCCATTAGCTGTGCCTAGGTTTACTGAGCAAGATCCACAGCCAGGCCTAACTGGCATCTTCTCTTTGCTTACCCCAAGCTGATGGGGTTTCCGACACATCAGTGTGCCCTCTCCCCACCTGGACTCCCAGCAAGCTGAGTGGGGTAACCCTGCCATGCTGTGATCCCAGATGGAGCTGTTCTGGCTGGAGGTAAAGGTGAAACACCTGAAAACATGGATCCTTGGACACAGTATCAGTGGTAAAATGACTGTGTGTACACAAGGGTCATAGTATCACTCACATGGGTACCACAGGGTGAAGGATCATGACCTCGGAGGTGTAGTAGATTAAATGCCATATGATGCTCCTGAGCACCTGGAACTGATTGTGTATATTAAATTTTAGCATGGTGCTGCGGTGATTTTTATCCAGACTAATGACCTTTCTCCCAGACTAATTCTGGGTTGGGTTTGGGAGCTGACATGGGCAGTCTGAATGTAGCCTCCCTATTTACTAGCATGGACTGAGACCCTCTGGGGCAGTTGATTGGGGTGTTGGGGGCACTCCTGGGCAGGTGTCCTTGCTGGGGCTTGTGGAACCTTCCCTGCATCTTCTGCACATTCAACCTCTCTGTTGTGTGCTTGGGCCATGTTGTTTCCCCACTCATAACCACTTTGGGAACTGGCAAAAAGTATTTCCCTGCATACCAGTGCTGCAGTACCACCCCCTTGTAGCTCATCGTCGTATGATGACTGGCACCTCAACTTGACAACAAACAATAGGATTTCTGAGCAGGAGCAAGCACAATCCTCTAATCCTTTATAAAAGCTTTAGGAATATTTGACAAAAGAAAATAACACTAGCAAATTACTGTATTTTTGTGTAGTACTACTCATATAGCCACATGCTTGTAGAGCCCACTGCTTCCAGTAACCTCCCTCTGTTGCTGCAGGGTGCTTGAACACCCATGTGAGACAGACGGGATAAAGATCTTCCCTCTCTTCCTCATTTCTGTCTTTTTGGGTTGCAGAGGGAAGGGAATAGCAGAGATCGGGGAAGCAGTGAGGCTGCTGGGGAGAAGAAACACATTAATGGGAGCAAAAGAAGGGCCTATCAGCAGAGAGAAAACTCTGCAGTAAACTCCTCCTTGATTCCCCCTCATTAATACATAGCTCACATGGCTCTTGAACAAAAGTTTTTCGGATAACCCATAGGTCAAGCATACGAAAACTCAGTACTTTTAGCACTGTATCTGTACATGGCAAATGTTTTAAAAGGTTGCATAACTATAGTGTGTTTCAAGATACACACCAAAAGCGTCAGCAAAGAGAGACCCTTAGCTGGTGTAAATCAGCATCACTTGTATCAGTTGACCATGTTATTTCATTATTTCTGAATTCTAAGAATGTTCATCTCTTCTTTCACACAGTGTTTCTGTGCACTATATCCTTTATGATGATTTGACATCTCCAAAGGCATTAACAGTCTTTGGGGAACGTGAATCGAACAACAAATGCTCTTTGTGTATATTCACTTCTTATGGTTTTGTTTTAGCTCATTCCTATCAGAACAGAGCCTAAGGAAGGATGTCTAGAAAAGGCAATTTCCCAACAGTGTTTACTTTATGGGAAAATTTCTCTCATTGTGAGGCTGCCTGGAAAATTCTGAAGATTGTTTCTGCCTGAGAATAACAACTATATTCCCCATAAATCCTTACAAATGGCTCTATGGA
This sequence comes from Cariama cristata, assembly GCF_000690535.1. Lineage (NCBI taxonomy): Eukaryota > Metazoa > Chordata > Aves > Cariamiformes > Cariamidae > Cariama > Cariama cristata. Next base: position 10,743 of record NW_009603030.1, on the reverse strand, counting down.
CTTCTCAGTAAATAATAATAAAAAAAACTCCACCTCACTGCATCTTACTGAAATATCAAATATAGAGTACTGTCTGCTAAACCTAATAATAATTATTATTATCTGGTTGCCATCAATCATTTTGTTCTACTATAAATATCCATATTCTCTTTAAAAAAAAAACCAAACAAACCATTTTATGTTGCAGTTCCAAAAACTAATAGTCTGAAGTATGTTTTCCTATTTTTATGATAATTCAAACTAGAGAGTTGTTATATTATATTTTTGACATTTATAAGCATTAAAAAGAATTTTACTAGGGCAGAATTATTCCTATAAGCCATTGTATTCCATTTCCCCGGTCCTTCCTCCATCTTATTCTTGGGTTTATTGTGAGCTGGTTAGTTTATTGTAGATCTTTTTAGCAATCCTATTTAAGATTTATTTTTCTCTGAGACTCATTCATTTTCCATTCTGCTTTTAAAACTTGATTAACTCTTTAATCCTCCTGGTGCTTCCTTCTGCCACTCCCAGGGTAGTTTGAAATGACTATAGGTACACTGTAACAAGTTGGCAAGTGTACAGAAGTGTCATTTAAGCTGCTCTTCACAATGCCAATTCATTGGGTCATTCCAACTGAACACCTTTTAATGTTGTCATGGGGGAGAGTAGGTCTTTACTCTTTTCTCTGGCAGTCCTGTGTAGGCTTTGCACCTCCTGGGTATGCATCACTGAAGGAAAACAAGTGCTAGACTTGTGCTATCCCTCTCCATGGGATGGCTGTGGATAGGCACCAAGGGATCCCACGAAGGACCAGGAGGGACCTCTTTTGCTGAAATTAGGAAAACCTAAAGTCAGTTATCTCCTTTCTATCCCTCAAAGCAAGGGACTAAATGTGATGTTCACACCTCGATCTTTCACTGGCCCAGAAGAACAACAAATATTAGAGCTCAATCAGTGGCAGATTTTTAATCACTCTGTTGGGATTTACAAAAATCTGGACAAATAATGTATTCGGTCATCCAAAACCAGCATAGATGGAACAGGAAATGATAGACTTATTCAGTATTTAGAGCATACAGTTGTTTTTCCAAAGGTAGCATATGTTGTGATATAAAAAAAGAACTTCAGGACAATGCCTGGAGTCCTACTGCCTATCTCCTCTTGGCTGGGGCAGATAGGTCCCAACAACCCAGTGCCTAGCTTCTAACAGCCCTGCTTGCATGGTCAGGCAGAGGACAGCTGCAGATTCACAATTTGATGCAAACACATGGCCAGCCCAAGGTCGCTGGACGTTTGCCAGTGTAAACCTGAGCTGGGCAAAGCTTAGGCTTCCCTGCCGTGGTTGCAATTAAAGAGCAGCACTGGGTCTGGATCTCTCCTGTCTGACGAGTGCATGGGTGTTAGAGCTTCTTTGGCAGAGCCCTTTGTATTTTATTCCCTTACACCCTAGGCTTTCTTCAATGAGAGTAAGAAACATCACATGGATATTTTATTTTGAGGGACATGCTGTGATACACACATATATTAATTGTGCCACAGACTGAAAGCTTCATGTCTAGGTGAACAATCCTTTAAAGCATTTGGCAGCAATAACAAGTACCTCAAGGTTATGCCCTATCTCTTTTTCTCTTTATGTCATCTGTAACAACTCTGGACTCTGACATTTAGTTAATTAAATTTGCCCACACTATCTGACTTAGTTGTGCAATTCCTCTTGAGGATGTAATTTTTGAAGGTAGTAGGCAAGAAGAATGGTTAACCTTGATGAACCGGTTTGCCATAGCAGTATGTTATTCAAGAAAAAACTTAGAAGCTTTCATCTATTTATAAATAATAAATCTCAGGACAGTGCATAGACGTAGAATATTTAAAGAATAGCATAACATCTTTAAGGCCAGATATCAGAACAAAATGAAATTTTCACACAATTGCAACTGCTACTGCACTTCATCTACAAGTCTCTCCCTACTGCAATTTTCTTGTAATAAGTAGTGTTTCTCAACTAATTGTAGTTTAGATGATTCCCATGAAATCTGTCTGAAATGGTTTTTACTGCCTTTGATGTTTCATATTTCAATGTGGATATGTAAAGTTGCTTTTGAAATTTTATTCTGATATAGTATTTATATAGGTGTTGCATTTTTAGTATTGATATGGTCCAGAGCTGGATCCATATCTTTACGCAATTGACCTTTAAGCCTGCTATCAACAACATAATTTGAAGGTAGTCCTATTTATGTCTACGTAACCTTCTATTCCCAGATTTGCATTGCAGAAATCCTACAGACAGACAGACACTGTCTAGTCTGTCCCTGGGCATCTTTAGCCCATGGACAGCAGGCTTGGTGTGCTACCTGAGTAGTGTGTGGGTATACGGGGCATGTGCGCACTGAAGGTGGGGCTCCCAAGCTCATAGTCTTTGTGGTGAGACTGATGTGGTTTTGGTTTTGAGGCCAGAACTGACAGACAAGACAGAAAAACTTTTGAAGTGATTTTTGTTTTAGCTCAGCACCTATATTATCTCATTACTTGAGGTTGTACAGATTCCTTTTTTTCATAAAATAATAATAATTAATAAAAGTAATAAAAATGATGTCATGAATGACACTAGCTATTTCTCATAATACAGTGATATTACAAATTCATTTTAGGCAACAGAAACTCTGTATAATTTAAACCTCCAGAATCTCCCTCACTAAAAGTTTTGGTTTACAGATTAGTATGAACTTGTTCATGGCACTAGCAATTAGTGGTAGGCAATTTTCACTTCTACTTTACTCTTACCACCCTTCAAGAATCATGGTTTGATATTCAGAGCCTCACCTCAGAGTCAGAGAGGGATTTCATGGCACTGGAGGTAATTTATTACAGTCCATATGGATAGACAGTGAAACACAGGGTCAAATTTGCTCCAACCTAGCATGAAGTGTAGTGCATCTGAAGGCACTGGGAAGTGATTGTAAATCAGGTAATATTTGGCCCCTGGAAGGTAGCTGTAAAATCAGATGCAGTTGATAAAATGTATGCCAAACTGCATTGTAAATTTAAAGCCAACGTATAAGAATTTGCCTGCAATCAGTGCATGCCTGCTAAATGTATGCAGGGCAAGCAGTCATTCTAAGTCTGAGATTAGGCAGATTGATACCAGCTGTCTGACAAATCTCTAGCACTAGATAAGACTGGAAGTGTGGGGGAGTGAGTTATAAATTGCATGCACCCATTAATGCACTCATTTAAACATGCAATTTAAATGCTAATTGATGTTAATTCAGCCCAGCACTAGTGCTGTTGTGTTCAACTGTTAGTCAAATACAGTCACCTGGCTGAAGGAATAATGTTAAGGGGCTTGGGAGGATAGTATGACTAAAGCCAAGGAGCAATTCAATGTATGGTACATGTTTGTTTCACTTCACATATTATTGTACTTTCTCGGTAATTAGAATTAGCTGAATACAGGCAAGCAAATGAAGTGTGACCATTCTGCTGCTGCGTGCTGACCACTCATCTAACGATTGTTATTTTTCATCTTTTACTTTGCTTGAAATCATCTTATATCTCAAAATATCTTGACATTCCTTATTAAAAAGCTTGGATTTAATAACAGAAACAGCTAAGAAATCCCAAGGAAAATGAAATCTTTTCTTTCAATCCAAAGAGAATGCTCTGGTTGACTTCTTAAAAATTTTACTTTATTTTATTTTAGTCTCTTAGGTGAAGAAAAAAGATCAGTTCACAAAGATTTCTCTGCAAAATGTTAGTCATGATTAGGTTAGTCATGACACTGAAAAACAGTTGTTTATTACGGTGTCTATACTTAAGTAAACCCCTTGTACTAACTTAAAGTGAAAATTTCACTCTGTGATTATATCTTTCAAATGCATCTGCAACCACACGGTAAATTCAATAAATACTCTAAATGTATAGTGAAATGTTGCTGATCCACCTGTTACTGATCAGTTCCTGTTATTCAAAAAGTTATTAATAGTAAAAAAAGTTTACAAAATGCAAATTGCTTGTGGCTGACAAATAGTAAATTTTGTAGGTTAACTTTATCTTAGTGAACAGTTTGGTCTGCTTTATTGTTAATATAAGAGGTTAAAAGTAACAATGGAGGTGGTAGCGTTTTTACTAAGCAGAGTGCAGATTTGGCTTGTGATGTGTGTTAATACCATCTCCGTACGCCATAAACCTGCCAGGTCAAATTCTGGGCTTTCTGCCAGATGCTGTGCTCAGTTACACAGCTGTGAACCTGTGGCAGGGATGTAGTTTCAGGGGTGAAACAAGGAGGAAAATGTTGCCCAGTTTGTTGAAGCCTTATAAAAGCTAGAAATAATGGAAGGCCCCATTCTTCAGTGTTTACACCTAGGAAAAGTAAGTGTAAAATGCTAACAGATTGACTACTATGATTGGATCATTTGCAACAGTGATATAAAGCCATTGTCGGAAGGATACAGGCACTGTAGTGTGTGACTTTCCATGAAGGGCTTGATTTGAGCCCATCATGTGAACAGACTCTTAACCGCTCCAGTGACTTTTGATAAGGACACAATTCACGTAAAGCTGAAGATTTAAAAAAATGACAAAGTAGCCTCCTAGAGAACTTCATATGGGGACAATTCTGGGGTTTCAGAAGTGCTATATATAGGTCCACTGCAGAGGAAATTGAAGAGGGGAACAGGGAACAGAAAGACTCCAGAATGACATCACCATATATTTATCCAAAATCATATCTTTAATTCATCATCTGCACTTGAAAGATTGTGGTCTCTGCAACTTGTTTTCTATGATGTGGTGATGTTATAGATCAAATATCTCAGTCAACTCTTTTACTACTGAATGACAGTATAATTTCAAAAGATTTTTTAAGGCACATTGCTGAGTTCATTTTTTTTTCCTCCAGGAAGGTTGAGAGGAATTGTAAGTTGGGGGGATTTGTTCAAAGGTGAAGGGGATATAAGATTTTAAATTGCTTGGCTTATTGGTAGTGGTTTATCTTAAATTGTGCTGCTGCACTTATTTTTAAATTATGTCAAGGGCACCTAGACCATATGGAATGAAAGGAAAATAATGATTTAAGAGTGTATCTATCTATTGCAAGAACATTCTCACGATGTGTCAGCAGAACCACATGGTCTACAGCATCCAAGAGAGATGATAGGTCTAAAATAACCAGTATGAAGAAGTGATGGTTAAAGTTGTCACATGTGTCTACATTTGGGCACCTAAATCCAGCTCCAAAAGCTTGTGAAAGGAATGTCTGGTTCTTGCTGATTTCTGACTACTCAGCACCTCTAGTGCCATTCTGATATTGAAAAAGGATTTCAGCGATAATGAAGGTTGTGTCAGGAAGTAAAACGTTTGGCCTTGTCATGCATTTAAAAATATACATGCTCCTGCCTGGAGTCACTGGCTGTTTTTTCATAGTATTTGTAAATTTTTCTCAACAATGGGAGATTACAAAAAGTTGGTAACTATTGAGATTACCGATGTAAGAAGGGAGTTTTTCAGACAAGCTTTCATAACTGATTCTTGAGAACATGAATCCGGATCAGATGCTGTAATAGGTGTCTTCATTTGTTTTAGTTTAAACATAAGTCTTAGAGAATAGTTCTGCAGCACTTACTGACTCTCTTGGCAGTAGGGTAGTACATTAAATGCCTCCTGCTACTTTCCCTCCTTAAATCAGTGTTTTTTTCAGATGCATTTTTTTGCACGGGTTAGTAGAAAATGTTTTCTGAAATCTGTATAGAATTATATGCCTTGCTTTATCTGAACCTACTCTTTTAGTGATATATATACCCAAGGAACTCAACTAAATGTGTCTCACAGCAGTAGTGAAATGGCTCTCTGTGTCATAGCTCCCACAGAGAGGAGCTCCACAGTAGTCATTAGCCATACAGGAACCATCAAAGGTAACAACTGAGACCTGAACCTTCCCTGCAAGAGGAAATCAAAGCCCAGTGGCTCTACCACTGCTCGCTATTTCAATAAAAAGCAGGCAGTTTTAAAAATTATCAGTAGGCATTGAAATGGAAGGATAAGTGGTAGTGAGCCATCTATGCAGAAGATGTCATTTCTGACCCAGGAGTTGGACAATGGGTTTGAATTTTATGGGCATGTTTTTTTCCCAGTCTTCATTTTTCCTATGTTTTTCTTAGGAATCTCCACTATGGGAAAATAGTGAGGATAATGCAAAAAAAAAAATAAATCTCAAATGCAGGTAGGCATGAACTTTGCCCATAGAGTGGTGAAATTAGCTGCTGTGAAACCAAAACACCTGCGTGCCTTGTAAACTCATGCATTGGTAATCTTCCTTCTCTAATCCTGTCTGGAAGTCACACATGATCTACAGTAGACTCTTCTCTCTAAGCAAGTTCTTAACGACCATCAATAATTTCACTCGGAGAGTGAAAGCTTACACACTCCATGGAAGTTGACACACCTACATCTGTCTCATTTTTGCTGTAGCACTTTGCTAAAACACTCTGGATTTCTGTGGGGAATCTATGCACTATTTCTTATACTGAAATCTGTATTGGCAAACCAAACAGTGGCTAAAAAATTTTCTAAGCAGAAGCTCAGAAGAAGCTGATGGAGACTGAAAAACACTCCTGGGCCTAATCTTGCGTACAGTGTTCTCAATGAGGCCAGGGTCCTTAAAGGGTGAGGGGAATGAGTGGATTAAGTTGTTTTCCAGGAGAAGAGCTGAGATTTTAGATGAAGGCAAGTGGTTCTTTTTGTGGCTCTTGACTGTCCTCAAACAACACACTTTGCAGTGCCACATATTAAATTGTTTTAATTTCCTAAAGACAATTTCAGGTTCTCCTGCAGTAGGAAATAATATTCAATTCTTCCCTGAGAAAAATTATCTTAACCTTCCAGGCCTATCACCAACACAGAGCTTTACTCAGTTACCTACAAAGGCTTTCAGTTAAGCAGAAAGTACTGTACAGTCAGTAAGTGGAAGAAAAAATAGAAAGCTGAAATTTGAAAGCAGAAAAAAACAAATGTCCTCACAAAAGAGGAGTGCAACTGGGAGTCAATTGTCTAGAATAGTCATTTGAGCATCCTCACCTTCAAGAATAATGGGGAGAAGTAAAAGGTTTTTAGCACTCAAGGGAGGGATCACACCACAGCTTACATGGTGCATTTATCATTATTTGTGTTATGACAGTATCTAGAGCAGGAGTAGATGATCCCTGAAGCACAGTGCCACAGATTGGCACATTTTGAATGGTGTGAGGCTGAGTCAGCCCAGGGCTGGGTAACAAAAGCTCTTTTGAAAGACCAGGGAGACAGAGGTTCCCTCCTCAAGATCCAAGTTTGGCAGAAGTTAGGGGTGGCTGCTCAGTACAGGCTTGCCTCTTTAAGATGCAATGTCTCCTTCCTTGCTGCTGCTGAGCTCCTCCCAAAAGGCTCAGGTTCTTATTTGAGAAATTAAAAAACAACCTTGCATGCCAACTGGAAATTGAGATAGTTTGCTGCTTGCCTTAAAATACAAGGCAAACTCCACAGGGAAAACTGGGCTGGATCCCTGACCCAACGCATCTCTTCCACAGTGGAGAGCATTAGCTGCGGCGTAGCAATCTCGACACAATGATATACTTGCACTTCATTCAAAATGGACACTGGAAACAGGCAGAAAGAGACAAAGTCCCAGAACTACTAAGTCGGTGTCTAGTTGACAGGGATTTTGAAAGCTGTATAAGACTTGCCAAAGGTTTTACAAATATCCACTCTAATGTCAAAAACAGAACCCAGCTTTCACGCCCTAAATTAAGATATTAACTCCAGCCCCATATATTGCTAATATCTTTGCTGTTTTGTGGAATATGCAGAAATTTCTTCTGAGCTGACCTTTTAAACAAATCTTTTGGAGTAGCTTTCCACAGGCTCTAAATTTTTGTGAAAATATTAAGTAAAATCAAACAAATAGTCAACTTGCTCACCAACTGGCATTTTTCAGTAATTATTAAAATAGGACACTGAATAATTCCTAAAATATATTTTTCTTCTACCTGAGAGTCAAAGCTAATAGCAGATAATAAGAATCCAATGTGTCTCATTGTTAGCTGTCTCAGTAAAAGCTGTTCCATTTGCCCTCCAATCATTTCTTTAATCACATTTAGGAGAAAATTGCACATAGCTGGGTTCATTGAAACATGCTGTAATGTTTTGTTAATTATGTCACATATAACACAGCAGGCCAAATTTTTGAAAGGAATAACAGGTGAATAATCTTCCTGTCTGAATTTCACTAAATAAATGTAATACCTAATCTTAGTAGTGCTTGCACAGAAGTTAAGACCCTTTCTGGGCCACATTCATATCTGTGCTACTCACTAGCATAAATGAAACAGATGTAACCTTCCTTTCTTGCTATGCATTTTATTTTCCAGGAGATTAATTTTCCCACCAGTACTGAATAGCATTTTATACAACAACAAACTTATTTTTCATCTCTTGGATTCTTGAAAGTGTCCGTACCACAAGATCTAGAAACTCAGAAGTGCAAATCTGCAGATCAATGTCATGCGTGTTTTGGAACATGATTAAGGGATACCTGAGGCAATACTCCTCCACCCATGGTAAAACCAAATCTAGAAGGGCAGAAGACTGGGATGCTGGCCCTGAGCTGCCTGGTTTTTTTGTCTTCGGTGCTGTGAGCGGAGTTAGGGCACTGCAGAAGTAGGGCTATGCAGTATTGGACTTTCTAGTTAAGATGTCTCTGCTAGCAGACATCAACTCGTTGCAGTATGGGCCTGCCTTCACTTGTCAATAAATCCATGGCTTCTCTTAAGCAAGTTAGACAACCACCTTTCTGTTACCACATTGACTTTGGTGGGTTTTTCCTCAATACTCTTGTCCCCATAAAAGACAATTCTACTCTTTGTTTACTTGTTCCTAGTTCCTTGCATTGCTAAGTTACTAGGGTGCATCCTGGCTGCAGAGAAAGGTAATGATGTCCCACATCATGTGCTGGCCAAAAGCTGCATGAGCAGCTCTTGCTGACACCAGTGTTACAATTGCACATCTGGTGGCTCACATTGCTCTGCTACCCAGCTGAGCGGACACTCTTTGGGAAATAAACAGACTGTGAAGTGCTATCAGGTTTGCATTTCTGTCTCTCCTCAGCTGTTCCCCTTCCATTCCTCGCCTTCCCTCCCCTTCCCATCTTGCTTCTGGCTCTATCCACAAGCCTAAATCCAAGAAGGATCAGAGTGATATTAAAGTTTCTTAGTTTCACTTAAAATTGCATTATCAGTCTGCTGAAGGGGATGTGGTAAAACAGCAAGGGACTGAAGAATATGTGGTGGTGAGTGCAAGCAGGGGATCAGGGGATTATCAGGGAATAGGAACAAAGGAGTTTGAAAAAGAGAAAAATCCTGGGAGTGAGCTTCAGGGGAAAGAAATCAGCCAGAGGAGAACTCCATTGTGAGAGAAGTTGCCATTAGCTAGAGGACACAAGCTCAGAAAAAAGATGTATGAAAAGAAAGAAGATCAAAGGAGTTTGACAGGAAAGAGAAATATCGTAAAAGGAGACCTATAGTAATAGCAGTAACAATTATATGAATAGTTCAAATATGCAGAATAAAACAAAGAAACAGAAGTTAAAAAGATTACATATGTAATAAATACTTAGGATAGTTGTCCTGGGAGACAGGCAGTGTATATGTGGACACAACCCAGGGAAGGTAAGGGAAAAAGAATGGAGTTATAAAAGAGGAAGGAAAAAAGGAACAGATAAAGAATTTATGTTTACAGAAGGCACCCTGCAAGACTTGATTTTACACACTCTGTATGTATTTAAATAGCCTTTGACACTGGGAAAAAAAAAAAGCAACAGCAATTTGTAAGTCTTACAAATCAAATTCAACATATAGTAAATGCTGAAATACTGCAGTGAAGATCAGTGTTAGAAAATAAGGTTCAAATGTAAGGAGGAGAGGCTGAGCAGGACTTTCTTTACTGAGTCAGCCTCTGCACAGGGTATTTAGAAAGAAGTACAGATCAGTTTAAAATTATTTTTTATGTCTATTTTGACATTTAATTGAAGCAATGTCTTATGTAAAATTTTGATTTCTCTATCATACAGCACTTTTCAAAGTTTAAGCAGAGCAATTTGAAATGTCAGGATAATAAACCATGAAAAATAGGGACAAATATGCAGCATCTCAGGTTTTATTACAGACTTACATGACTATATGCATTAGAAAAAGCAGTATGAATAGCTGTCGAGAGAATGTGGAGACTGGTAATCAGTTCTGGAACAGCTTGATGATTTGGACATGAGACAAATGTCTAAGCACTACTACATAGCACTAGCCAAAAATTTACTGAGTTCTTGTCCTGGTTTGGCTAAAACAGGGCTATTTTCTCCTTTCAGGAGTTTTTCTTTCAATCAAATCCCTTCTAAGTAACTGCACTTTCTGACAGTACAGCTACATGTTTTTCAGACACTGTCTGCGTTTCAGGCCTGATAACGCTCGATGTTTATAGTTGCTACTGAAGTATCAGTAGGATTGGTATGCAGAATGGCCCATGTTTATCCTTATCCCCATGAGAACCAAGGCCACTGCTGGCCCCCCTTTGTTAAGCGAGTAAAAAGTCGTAAAAGGGTCGCACCTGCGGAAGAGTGCAGACAGGACAGGTGACCAAAAACTGACCAAGGAGGTATTCCATCCCATCCACGTCATCCTCAGCATAAAGCTAAGGGATTACGAGGGTCTCACTCTCTCTTCTCTCATGGCTGGCATCCCT
>NW_009603029.1:2992-9745 GCF_000690535.1 Cariama cristata | reverse complement strand
ATGAATATAACAGCATAAAATTGAGCGCGATCAAAACCAGCTATGTGTATGGGACAGGACGAGGACTGTCCAGCCTAGGAAAGATGAGCGTCTTTCAGCCTTTCAACCAGTATCAAAAGTGGTGCAAGTCTCAACTTGCATTGCTTTCCCCCCCCGGCCTCAAACACTGGCACATTACACAGTTGCCTGTAATCCCCCACCATACCAAGCAGCAAATACAGTCAAATCCAAAGCATCTGACAGTTATCGGGGCAACGAAGCAATCCCTTGGACCGTAATAATTCAGTAGGCTTCACGTCATGCCTTTTTCCATAGTAGCCTCTTTCACTGGAGGCTGAACGTCACATCTAGGGTTTTCACAACGAGCTGCTCCAACAGAGGTGGTAGGGGAGAGTATTCAAACAAACCTTTGTGGGATTGAGTAAGCTATGTGCTGCTCCCGTAATACTTTCATGCAAACGTAGTCAAACGATGCCTTCTGGAAATCTATTTAGCAGATACTTGGGAAACGTGCAGAAAGCATTTATCTATCTCTGGAGCACATTTTACAGTCTTATGATTCCAGGCTTACTCTGATTTCCAGCGTCACCGCAGCCCATACAGTACACACACGCACAGCCCACTGCAAGGCTATTTTTTCCTATTACCAAAAAACCCAAACCAAAACCACATTCCAGTATCGAAATGCTATATAGGCTTCATAAGTTTATTTAGCAATGTATAGTTTACTACCAGTAATGACAGCAGGACCACCTGGTTTCTGCCATTCTCTTGACACCAGTAATGCAATCAAATCGCCCAAGGAAGCACGTACAGAACATGTCACCGCTTACAGCATCTCGACAGTAAATCACCCAAACAGAGCTAGCCAAGCCTAAGATTACCTGCATGCGAGATCATGTTATTCCTGTAGGAATCTCTGATCCAGAATATCCGTGGAAGAACATCTAAGCCACCTGAAGACAGTGCCACTTCCACAACTACTCCACATGCACAGGCAATTCCAAACCAGCTCTAGACACCATGTCTATAGTATATATTTATATACATCAATGAAATACACACACACACTTTTAAAGTAATTCACTCTTTCTTTGAACAATTTCACAGAGCGACAGCTCCCTCGAGCAAATATTGCAGACTACTGCCACTAAACAAGCAAGACTTCACATCCAGGAACACAAAGTTTCATTGCAGCAGTTGTCTTGCAAGGCATTTTATCCCATCTCTGGGAAAGACAAGGAAAAATAAAAAAAGAAATCCAAAAAATAGTAAGTCAGCATTAAAGCCCAAGGAAGGGTGCCTTCAAAATAAAAAAATAAAAACAGAGAGAGTGTGTGCATGCAGAGAAAGAGAAGAAAACACCAACTTCAGCAGCATTTATAACACAAGACTTTCCTTAATGTTTAAGGCACCGTTAAACAGACGCCCTGCTGAAATAGTGAAGGCATTTATTTCTGATATTCAGCTCCACATACAGGTGGTGGTTGTGTGTGTGTCTTGCAGGGTGAAAGAATTAAAGAGGTGAATAATTTAGAATAACGTAAAAATTCCTTGGTTCTTATCAATCTCTTCACTGTGGGAGCAATGCAAGATTAAATGTAGTGTGCACATATAGCCTTACCTTTTCTTTCTATGATTAACTAGTGGTGTTTTTAAAATACACCTATGGCACTGCAAGATGACGCTGTGCTTCACCCAAATGAGTGTCCGTGACTGCTCCACGCAGCCGCTCCGGCCGTTAATGAGAAAATTAGCAAGTTTGGGTTCAGCAAAAATTAGCAAGTTCAATGAGCTCTACGTTATTTTTGAAACAGCAAACAAAAATAATAGAAACAGAACATTCATAGTGAAGTCTATCTTTAATGACTTTTAATAAATGTTCTGGTTAGTAAACACCGTATCTAGTGAAGTTTCTCATTTACTATGGCTCTAAGCAAAGTTAAAGCTGCAGTGCTGTCAGAGAGAGAAAGGGAAAGGATACAGAGAAGGCACACCCTACCCTCTTTTACCTCCCAGCAAAATACTATCTAACTATCCTCAGACATAAAACCAACATAATAAGCCACTTATGAAGATCTAAACTTCAGTGGAAAAACAGCCTTAGTTTAATAAAAACCTGACCTGTGCTATGCAGTCATCCGAAATCTTGCCAATGATGCTTTCAACACCGCCTTCAATACACACCGTCAGCAAATAAATATCCAATAAACAGCAGTTTAAACAGCAGACAGCTTAACCTTTCTCCTGTCTTTAAAAAATGCCAGACTGCTCAGTGTTTGCTCAAGACTCTTCTTTTACCAACCTTCAATTTGAACGAGTCGGTGCAAATGCACTGCTCATCCTCTCATGAGAGGAGGATGCATTTCTGTGAAACATGAGGAGAATGCCTAATGCTGAAACATACTCTCTCCATCCCCAGTAAGATTTTATTACAGGGCTCTCTTTCTTCTCACTGGCGTGTGTCAGCATGCCTGCAACCATTCGACTTCTATTATGGCCAGACACTATCTGTACACTTGTATTTACATTCGGTATATGCACACTCACTACATATCACATGTGCGTTACAACTTAATTGGAGCTATTTAAAAAAAAAATTTTAAAAAAAATCAACCCTGCTACTCCAAGCACTCATATGTGATACTGACTTAAACAAATATTCTGCTAATATTGCATACAGCTAACTTTCTGGTTATTCACAACGAGATTTAAAAATTATTCTGGCTTCCAAAAGCATTAAGGGTTTGAATTTTCAAATGTGCCTAAAGATTAGTCCATTTTATAAACTAGCTCTATGGTCCTCAGAGGAAAACCTGGTAGTTTAATTAAAAACACAAACAAGTTTTTAACTAAAAATAGTTATTTTGTCTATTGTATCAGAGCTCCATATGACAAAAATGTATAATTCTGAACTTGTCAGCAAAACGTTATGGGTTAAAATCTCTTTCAAAACCCCCAAACAAATAAGAAACAAACAACAAACTACAAAACCGTAACCAACTTCCTAGAGCCTGCAACCCTTTAAAGAACGTTACTAGTGCAACTGTGATATTTCTGGTTAAAGAAACATGACTTACAAAAAGAAAGGCTTTTACTGAGATCTTTGAGTATCTTGGGCTGTGACAACTAGATTTCACCAGCTTTGATAAATAATAAAAGAGCCTGGCAAACATTCAGTTTTTCTAGTCCTCCACCTACATGGTTCTACAGTTCCTATCGATAAATTATTTATATTTCAGGAGCATTCTCCATGCGTTAATCGCCTTCTCTACCAGTAGGAAAGAAGTCTCTGTTGCAAAGATCTTCCATTCCAAAACAGCACGGAAGCAAAAAGTTATTATTTTAAAAATATGGTTTCCTAGTCACAATAAAAATGCACATTACAAGTAATGGAACAGAGATGCTGTCATTCTAAATGAAATTCTCTTAGAAATACTGACTTTGAGAAAAGTGTTATCTATGGCAATACCTTTCACTATCATCTTTGTTAAAACAATAAAAGTTCAATAAAATGAAGCCTTAAAAATATAACTCATCTTGACGGCTTCTGTATCTTCCTTGCTTTTTCCATTTATTTGTTTCTCTCTATTCTTTTCACTACATACCTAATATTCACACCTCTTAACACCATATTTCTCATTCTATCACTATGTCCTTACTAAAACACCGTCTCTTTATCACCACTTACGCTGCAGGATTGACCCCACGAATTTTCGGCAGTGTTTGACCATTTGGCTCAGAGGTGGGTGGGTCTACACCACGCATCTCCACTGACTGTCCTGGATCGACCTCCCCCATCGCTCAGCACCCCAGAGAAGAGATCCCCTCGATGTAACCCCACAAAGTACAATCGGAGTTTTAGAAAGGTCTCACACTGCTGGAAATGAGATTTTCTTGATAGCTGCAAAACAACAGGGTATGTTGTGTTGAGGAGTTATCATGGAAGTCATCAGGAGCTTTGCAAGACTGGTGGTAATTTAGAAAGGGTAGGAAGACACACAACTCCAACCAACTTTGGTTTTGCAAACATCCAGCAGTGGAGTAAGATGCTAAAAAGAAAATATTATGGAAATTTTTTTCAGAGTCTTTTTATTCTATCTACTATCATTGATGCCATTCCATTATCTACTTATCTTTTTAGTGGAGAAAAGAAGATAACATCACACAAAGATGGCAATCCACCTTTTTTTGAAATAAAGACAAGGAACCTCCTTTCCTTCTCTTTGATCCGCAATGGAATCTGCAATAAGAGCATCTCCAGAGGAAGGCAAAGACATGGTGAGTGTATTACAGAACACCTGTAAACATGAAGAACATACATTCCATCTGATGGAAATTAGACCTGCTGAAGACTACTGACTGCAATACTACTTAATTAACATTATAGATATGAGGTAAGACACACGTAGGAGGGAAAAATCTAAGAGCTGAAAAAATGTCAACTACCTGGTAGTTTAATATTTGATTTGTTCATTTTTATTGAGCTAAGAAGTTATCCTCTTTCTAGTATGTCCCTCGCTGCATAATTCCAGGAAAAGTAATAGGTGTTTTGTATTCAGATCAAGACTTTTCTATTTTGCCTACTGAGGAAACTCCTCTTTTCAACTGCTTTACCTTTAGCTGTAACGAGCAGAGAGGTGCACTAAGGAGGCAGCATTCAGAGACCCAGAACTGGAAGCACCACCCATGTGCACAATACAGCAGCTCTTCTGTCATGCCAAGCTCCGTTTACCCCGCTTGAACCAACTGAGTTAAAACCTGGAAATCCTCTCTTCTGCTATTAACTCTCAAATGGAAATAAAACAGGGACTAAACAACTTCAGGACTTTCAATTTCTGTCACACAGCCATGCTCATTCTCTGCAGAAGGTCCCAGCCATGGCCCAGTTTCATCCTGTGCACCAACAAAAAAGCAAGTAAGATTGAATTTTCCTATTTGTACCAACCAAGGATTCCACCCAACACAGCAGTAGCTGCATGCCTGTCTGCAGAAACTCAAAAGATTACGTTGACCGCCACTCAGTTAACAAGAAAACAAGCTCAACTTCAAGAATAAATGTACTGATGGCTCATACAACCTTGACAAAGGTTTATATATAGCATTTTATATAGCTATTGCTACAACCAACCAGTTCTCATGGTGCAGAGGAATACCCTCAAAATACCAATTCTACACACAGAAATTTGTTACTAGAAGATCATCAAATCAATGCTTAATTGAGCGAGTGCTCTACCAAACAGAAACAGAAAGGACCAACACAAAAACTTCTCCAAAAAGGTGAGCTTGGAAAGCAATTCTTCAAAAGGCAATACAAGTATAACCTAAAGTAGTAGAGAAAACTAAGCTCACCATTTTGTTAATCAATGTTAATCTGCATTAATTCTAACACAGCTGATAGAGGTTCTCTGCCTAGGGGTATATGTCTATTTAGGTCTGATTTAGTATAGGGTGATTGTTCAAAAACATGAAGAGGAGACTGGGTGACAGCACAAACCAAAGCAAAACAAGGAATTGCAAGGGGATATTTACAGCTCTGTTTGTGAGTCTAAAGATGAGAAACTTAAAAACCTAAATCCCACTGATTTCCAACAGCACTGAGACATCTTACTCTCTGAAACACCACAGATTTTAATTTTCAAGTGTTTTTTCCTAGCAATAAATAAAAGTTATTCTACCACTGTATACCTATCCAAATCACACACTTTTTTGGAAGCATCATAATTCCTCAAGACAATAATGCATTCACTTTATTTCTTCCCTTTACCCAAGGTAAGAGTGCAATAGAGATGAGAAGTTGGGTGTAAGTAGTTACAAATCAACTGAAAAGCAAGATACGCCAGACTTGTTTCCTATGTTCCTGATTCATAAAGATGCCAGCAGTGGAGCTACGATAACTCATGCAAGCCAGGATTTTCCACTTTCCCGTGAGTATCCAGAAACATGCCTCTTCTCCCTCTGGCCACTTTTTTTTTTTTTTTTTTTTTGAATTGCATACATAGTTCACATAGCAAAATGTAAACTTTTCTGGTCTTCATCTTTCTGGAGAAAAGCCTAACAATGTCAGGCTTTGGAGTCTGAAAAAACAAAAGAACAGCCAACATTTCTACCAAAACAAACGTGTTTATAAAAAGTCCCACTTGGGAGGAGTCAGGGGGGGTGAAGCCACTCAAAGGGATTTACGCACAGAGACTTATTTAGCATCCATCTTGCATCTAGTATTAAAGGTTCGTTACGATTCTAGACTACTAGCTTACCTGTACGTTAGTAGTAATATAGAATGGGGGAGAGGATTTCCAAGTCCACCATCCTCACCTTGCCACACCACTGTCCCCCAGCTACCTTTGAAAAGAAGGGCCAGTAAATAAGACACACTAAGTCTACGGCTTACATAAAGCACTCCAAGTGAAGCATCTGAGAATATGCATATTAGAAATTTTCTCAATAGCGGGTTTTGCATATTTACACAGCTGTTCTAGATAGATGCTCTTTATCACTGCAATCTTTTTTTTTTTTTAATAAAGTGTAGCACTGTTAAAACACTGCCTTCCCCTCCTCCTCTCCCAGTTTGGTTCTCTGATTTTCAATCATTTGCATTTCTCTTCACCTTTAATTTCCTTCTTTATTTAATATCTTTCTCCACCACTTCTGCTAGTCTTTCCAAGCTCTCCATTTGCTATGTGACTTCTTTTCCATTTTACTTTGTGGTTTCTTTATACTTCACTCTGCCAACTTGACTTTTTTCTTTTTCTC
>NW_009603029.1:0-2961 GCF_000690535.1 Cariama cristata | reverse complement strand
CTGCTGTTCCTAAGAATCAGACTCATAGAATATCTCGGGTTGGAAGTGACCCATAAGGATCATCAAGACCAACTCCCTGCTCCTTGCAGGACTACCTAACGCTAAACGCTAAACCCTATGACTTAAGAGCGTCATCCAGATGCTCCTTGAATTCTGACAGGCTTGGTGCTGTGACCCCTTCCTTAAAATATGGAATACTTCACAAATTTGAGTGTCATCCTTGCGCAGGGGCCATGCTAATTATCTCTGTATCATTCCCATTTTAGTATACGTGCTGCCGAAGCGAGCACAATTGGATGACTGTTGGATGTCTCCTGTCCCTTTCCAACATCCCCAAATCAGCAGACCGGCTCAGATGACAGCAGTCTGTCCATGGCTCGGTCCGTCAGCTTAACCACCATGCAGAAAGTGAAAACTCAGAGTTTAATTGATTTGCTGCCACAAGATCAGCGTCTGTAAAACCAGGAGATCAAGAAATTAAAGTATGTAACTATGGCTAAAACAGGATAGGCTCACAATGAATGCTCTGAAAACCAAGGCATTCATAGCTGAAACACAGTAGCATAAAATTTCTTCTTGTGGAAAATTACATTTCCTCTTATTAAGGAAGAGCCCAAGGATTTGTCCCATGACTGCTGTGTCACTGCGCACTATGTCAATGCTGAAGTCACCATCATCAACTCCCTATTAGCAATCCTTCTCTCTATCAGTGACAGAAAAGCGTCTCATCTTGAGAATTAACCCACCCCATCTCTGTCCCCACCAGGGTTAGCGCATGGCAGCTCCCCAAAAGGCTTCAGAGGCAGTGGGTTAACGGATGGTTACTGACCACATCGAGATTCAGAAGGCTGGTCTCCGCCACCTTCAGTAGGGTATTAATTACATTGCTCTTGGACACAAAAATACAGGACTGAAAGCTGATGTGGAACATCACCAGCTCTTCCAAGAGCCCATATCATTGATTAACCATACTCACAGCTGTGAAGTTCTTTTCAGTATTCAGCTTAATTATGTCTTTGCTGACGCTTAAAGACCATTACTTCTTTAAATGCTTGTCGTGGTCAGCCATCTAAATATGTTTATTTTGCAGAACATGAATAAGTGATGCAACTAATCACAATGCAGTGTTACGCAGCTTTGCAACATTTTTGTTGCCTGGCATAATGAGCAAGCTCAGAATAGGTGCTTGTCTGTTGGCACTGTCTCTCTTTCACAGAATTTCCATTCATTTAGTTAACTCCAGGCTGGCAGCTAAATCAATCGTGAATGGCCAAAACACATGCATCCACCAAAGCCACAAACCTTCATTTAGGTGTAGGCAGTTCAAAGTACTCCTGCTGAAAATATTTTGGTTTTCAAGATTAAAGTCTGTAGGCAAGCTGAACACCTGAAAAATAAAATCAGAAGTGGAGACTCCTACAATTGATCTGTGAATAGCAACAGACAGATAAGAAAGGGGCTGACGGCAGACCAGCACACAGCTACCTCTTCACACAGCATGCGAAACCATGCCTGCTGCTAAGAAAATCATTTTGCGCTCATATTTGCAAGTGCCAAAAGCAAGCATGAACTCCTTTTCTTTTCTGGTGCTAAAAGAGTGTGAATTTAAATTTGTAAGAATATCTTCTGGCCAGAGAGGGAGAGAAGACCACTCTCCCAAGTGAAGTATTTTCTGATGTTGAGACTACCCCAGCACTGGGCAACCACGTTTGCTCCCTTCTGAGCACAAAATCTAGTGAAGTTTTTCCCTCATACCCCCCAAGACAACAGCCTGCTCTCTGATTTTTTTGACCTGAGAGCAGCTTCCTCCACTTATGATGAAACCCCAGCCTTTAATTTTCTACTTATCATTCAACAGCCTAAGCAAAGTGTATACATGGCCTCTGCAAGAGGCTGAAGGAAAATCAACTTCTCTTGCCCCCTGGCGAGTCACAGCACTGCTAGAGATGTAAAAAGCTAAATATTTCCTCTATTTAATCTACATTTTCTCCACATTTTCCTTGAGGCTACAGATCCTTTGGAAGTCCCTGAGTAATATTAGTTCTCCCGCCCTCACTGCTACAGTATTATATAGTAATGTAGAATTTGCCTAGTCTTCCTTAAAAGAGGTGAAACTGCCAAAATCAACAGCCTTTGGCACCTATAGTGAACTCGGGCAAAACAAAGTGGGAGCCCAGAGCCCTGCTGAAATGTATGAACTGTGGGGGAATATACAAAAAGTAGGGAACAGGAGATAAATAAAAACATTTATTACTATGAAGGGCACAGAAGAAAAAATGCAGTTCAGCAGAAAGTCCGTTAAGAAGAGAATACTGCAGAAGAACACACATTCAAGTACAAAATGCAATTAATTCGGAGAGGAATAAGAGTTAAAAAGTAATTATGTTTTGCAAATGTAGAATAAATGCAACTGAATTATTGGGTGGCTTGGGTTTCCTTGCTTTTGGGTTTGTTTTTTTTTTTTTTTTAAATCTTCACTAGTAGATCCTCACACCCGCCCATGCCCTCTCAAATCAATCAAAAATAGTAATTAAAAAAAATCCACTTCACCATCCCAATATGCCTGTGGGTAACACCACATATAACGTCATGGAAATAGCAGGAGAAAAGCCAGCTATCAAATAATTGACCATTGCTCAAAGCACGTATGTTCAGGACCTGGGTCCTGGTTTCCTACAGGACAGAGACTTTCAGTAAAAGCCAGTGTGCCATAAACATTATCGCACCAATTGATTTTAAAGACCGGTTAAAAGCTATTGCCTGTGACAGACCAGGTAAGTCAAACAACTTGTGTTCAGGGACTAAATAAACTGCATTTACACTTGAAATATTTTGACCTCGGTCCCACAATTGCTCCCAGAAGTCCAGCAATGAACACCACAGAATAGGTTTGGTTGGAAGAGCCCTCTGGGGTCAAGTCCAGCCTTTGCCGTAACACCCCCATGTCAACTACACCACGGC
>NW_009603028.1:50768-86033 GCF_000690535.1 Cariama cristata | reverse complement strand
TCCTTCTCTGCTATGACTTCAAAAGGGGTAAATAGCCGTCGGGGGGATGTTCTCGTTCGTACCTCTTTGCCAGCCAGCTCAGGGCACCAGGCTGCATGCCCAGCTCCCCCCGTGCTGCCGTGCGGAGGGGCTTCTTCATCGATGCTCTGGGGTTTCTTCATTTTCATCTGTCCTTTCACGGAGACAGCCTTAAGGTGACCTGAAAAAGTGTTTGTTGCTAGAAGTCAAGTGTGTTTTGAAAAACCCTGAGGAGGGTGGTGGCTGGGGAGCAGCCGTTCAGCTGACGGTCACTTCAAGCTGAGAAATGGGATCGGTTACAGGACAGGGAGTGCTTGTTTGGTGTTGGTACGGGACCGAACACAGGCAGGTCACGAGTGGGGTTTCCGCAACCATCTCTCGAACGTGTAATAACTCCATATTCTCCTCATGCACATTTCTGCAATGCCAGGATTCAGGGCTTGGTTGGTTTATGGCTTTTTTTGGTTCTTTTTGCCATCCAGCCCTGGTTGTTTCTCCTGTACAAGTGCTGAGCGGTGTTTTGCGAGTGTCTGGTTCAAAGTGTGCAGAAGAAGTTTAGGAAGAGGCAGTGTTCGTCTGGGCGGTGCCACGTTAAGTTACGAAACAGGCTTGCTGATGGGTGATGGAGTGAAAAGCAGAGGGCTGAGACTTGAGGCCCCTGGATTTCAGTCTCAGCTCTGGTAGCACTCTCTGTGCCCACAGGCAAGTCAAGATTTATCTCCAGTGCCTATACCTTGTTAGCTCCACCCTGTCGGGCAGTTACCGAGGGCCGCGGACTGCTAGAGAGAGCAAAATGGCTGTAATGCTGCTGCCAGCTCAGGAGTCCTGAGAAACCCGGCTAGCTAGTAGTGCTGCTGCTGAGAAGGGGTCAGAGCTGTGCGGATCGGCTTTTGTGCTGGGGGTTGCTTGCTCCCATCATCTGTTGCCCTCATCTTTTGCTCTGAAACGCTGGATGTGCTGCTCCTGGTTCTGTAACGCTGCTCAGGTCCTTTTTCCACGCGTAGTGGTAAGACTGATTTGGCCTCAGCCTTTCTTATCTCGCCTAGCAGCATATAGGGTGCCTACCAGATTTGTATGGCGTTTTTGTCTTCTGTCTGAACCCTGGCTGATGCTGTTCTCCCTCTGGCTCAAAGCGTGGCCTGGTTCTGCCCAGGTGGATCCACTGAGATCCTGACCGGTGCTGCTGGAGTGCTGAGAGGCTCAAGTGGTCCTTTGCAAGGGATGCTCACTGCACAGCCCAACTGAAGTACTAAATAGCGGCTCCTTTGCGTACTGTCAGCATCGTACCTGCCTCCTTTCTCGCGGGTCGTTCGGGCTTGCGTGGGAACCCTTGGAATTGAGGGCATTTTGGCATTCGTAGGCTTATGGGCTGACCGACAAAGGCCGGTGGTGTGGAACTGCTGGAAGCAGTGTGCGGTTGGCCTTTGGGCTGAAAGAGGGTACTGCGAAGCAGGGGGATCTGCAAGGAAATGATTTCTCGGTAGCTTCATCCCAACCGAAGTGCTGGTTCCTTTCTTCAAGGCCCACCTCTGCGGGTGCGTATCCCCTTTGCGGCAGCGGGATGCTGCGGGGCGGTCACCGGCTAAAAATCCCGGGAACTGGTGTGGATACAAGTGTGATTGTGACCCGTCACTCAGGTTTGGAGTGTGCATGACCTGCCGCCTCTGTACTTATTCTTTTCAAGGAAGGCACGTGGAAGGCAAAATAAATTCTGGGTGTTTGGCTTGTTCGGTATGCTCTCCCAGTGGCTGTGCTGTGGGGAGAGGTATCCAGGACTGGTGGATGCTGGTCACGCTGCTTGTGGTCTCCTGAAAGGCCACGTGAGTGAGCACAGTGGCCATGTGTCAGTGTGGGAGTGCGTGCACGTGTGTAACATGTGCGAGAATCAAGCCCTGGCGTAGAAATAAAGTTTGTTGCCGTCGGGCTAAACCACAAAGCTGTTGCAAATGCTGAGCTCCGAGCTGCTGCCAGGGCCGTATTGTGTTGTGTCTTAAAAAGTTTGTTGAAAGAATGACCATTTCTTTCCCCCTCCTGCGTTTACTGGCATGCGACCTCTCAACTGCAGGAAAGGTTTGGGGTGTACCACCCCCCAGCAAGGACACAGAAATTCTGGGTCTTCGGGAACGGCGAGAGCCCGGCAGTCTGAGTAAGGGCTGCCCCCCCCGCTGCGGACGCCGCTCGGGTGCCATTAGAGGCGTTTTGCTGTCACGTAGAGATCTTGGTGGATAAACCTCCCATCCCCATTGCTTGCAGATCCCAAATGCCCTGTTTCTTTTCCTAGCTGCACGGTGTCTGGAGCACTTGGTAGTTGGCACCAAGCTTGTGCGTTGCCCTTGTCCGTAGGCTTTTTCTTTACAACCATCCTGGGATGCTATGGCTGGGAGGATGGGAAAGTCTGGAGGAAAGCAGTAAATGCCAGCTCCCGAAGCCTGATTGTCTCTCCAAAGCTTGCCCCAATTCTGCAGGACTGTCACAGAATTGGTGCCTGGATGTGAGAGGTTCTGGAGGCCCGTTCCCTCGTTGCTCTTCGTACTGTGGTTCTGGTGCTTGGAGTATCGCTACCACTGATGAAGCAGATCTTCTTTCCTACCGGTGTATGTACAAGAGAAGCCATCCTTCTTGGCTCCAAGGCCATGGTAGTGGTGAATCAAACAGTGCTAGCAGCTCCAGGGCCGTAACCGACCTGTCTGTGTTAGCTGACTGCGGGGATTGTGCCAAACCCCCTTTGGCTACTGACCTCCCCGCACTCGGAGCGGGCTGGAGAGATGCTGCCTTGCAGCTCCTAGAGCCCGGCTGGGTCGCACACCTCTTGTCGTGGAGGGGTAACTGTGGTGTGGCGGGCAGCTTACAGCATCGTAAGGGTGAAACTGCCCCGAGGAAGGGAACGCTGAGACTGAAGGGACCAAATTTCCAGTTTTCGGGGCAATGAATGAGCAGGAGGTGATGAATGGTGCTTTGGTGAAATGCTCCCATTTCTGTAGCAGACTTGAGAAAGAGCTGCTGAGTGGTGTCCTGTATCCAGAGCTGAGTACGTTTGTTTGACAACTTTTTCCTTGCATTCAGATGAACCTTTTTAAAATCTGGTTTACTGCTTCACTGAATTACATTGTCCGCACTGATTTTATGGCACGTTGTGGGTGGTTCCCTTTGAAGTCTCAGATCGCTTGTAATTCGGAGCGTAAGCAGGGCTGCTGCAGCTACCCGGGGTGCCCCCCCCCCCCCCGCCGATAAATCAGGATTGGCCAAAGTCCTGCATGTGCTTTCTCCAAGATGACTTACCATGCTTGTGCAGGCCACGTTGCTGTGCATCTGAGACATCAAATGCATCTGGCTGTATCCTGAACCCTTGTTCAACCTTGAGCATCTGCTGCAGCGACAGGAAATACAATGCCAGTCTCCTGACCAGCCGAGCAGCCTGTGGTCCCAGCTTCCCCACTGCCCTTACCAGTAAGAAAACACATGCTTCCTTCCCCGAATCCAGATGTAAATATTAACCTCGAGTATTTGCAATAGCTGCTTACTTTGGCAGCTTGGGTGGTGGTGGGGAGGTGGTCATTTCTGGTCCAGGAAGCAAAACCAGGTCAGTGTTTTGGCATCTTGGATGTTCATCAACAACACGTCATGGGCAGAGCTTAGGGCAACGGTGGCTGGAACCAGGACGATTGCGGATCTTACTGGCCGGAGCGTGCTCAAGCCCACGGCTGCTTTGTCTCTGAAGTGCGAACCCTGAATAGTAAGCTCAGAAATATCCCCCTGGCGATTTTTTTATGAGCTGTTCATTTCCATCTCTTGAGGTGGTACTTCAGCGCTTGGCTGTGGACCTGACTGGTGCTCAGCTCCAGCACGACGAGGGTCCGTCGGCGTGGGCAGCTGGAGACAGGTCAGGGCAGCGGCTTGAATTCACCCCCTGGCTGCCTTTGCGGTGGCTTGCTCACAGCAGCAAGCTTCACGAGATCTTCCCAGCGAGGCACCTGCTGCCTTTTGCTTCCCTCCTTTGCTGGTTCTGCCCCTCAATCTCGGCTCAGATTTCCCCTGGTTTTCTCTCTCCGGCCAGGCTGTATGAAGATGGCTTTGGACGCAGGCTCCGTTAGCAGCAGTATGGGAGAATCAAAGCTCAAAAGTTTTTTGGGCAGGGGATTTGCCAATGTGTGCTGAGGCTGCCTATGCACCCTCCGCCCGGACAGGTGGGGAGGTGAGAGATGGGAAAGGCAGTGAAAGGAGCAGACGTGCTTTTTCAGCAGGCTTTACTATGGTAAATGAGGATGAGAACATTGGCAGCAACTTAAATTACATTTCGATTCCAAGCCCCCCACCTACTCTTTATTTCCAGATAGGGCGAGTTCCTTACTGCAGGTCACAAAATGCATAAATACGCTGTTCTCTCCCCTTTTTCCATAAGGGAATAAGAATGGTTAATGCCCGAGCTCAAAGAGAGAAAACTAGCCTTGCCTAGGAGAGGTTTTTGGATCAGGCTCTTAGTGATTTTTTTTTTCCAGTATCCTATGGTTTCCCCCAAGGCAGAGTGAGCTGCTCTCGTTATGGTCCCAAGACAAATGAAGCGTTCTCGGCCCTGGAAGACATTTCTCGGATGCAGCTGTATCTCTTTTGCGGGCTGCCAAGGAGAATTCCTCGCCGTCTGCAGCGGCAGGGTAAGGCAAAGCAC
Organism: Cariama cristata; assembly: GCF_000690535.1. NCBI lineage: Eukaryota > Metazoa > Chordata > Aves > Cariamiformes > Cariamidae > Cariama > Cariama cristata. The sequence goes on along the minus strand of NW_009603028.1, from coordinate 81,352 downwards.
ACCGAAGAGGAAGCCAGCCTTCCAGCTCGGACTGCCAAAGCTCTATTGAGGGCGAGTTTCCTTTGTGGCTGGGTGGTACCGGAGCTGCTACTGCTTCCAGCAAGGTTTAAATTCATCGAGTTTCTAGGAGATGATTCTTCTCGGGAGGTACCTGAATGAATGAATCGGAGCTTTGTGCTCCGGCGGAGCTCTGCCAACGGAGCAGCTGGACTCTCCCGGGTATCTGGGTGAGGGTCTTGCTCGGCACGGAGCTGCGTGACCACTGCGAGCCAGCCGGGAGACGTGGGGAAGGCTGTTCCCAGTGCTCCCAGTACCCGAGCTGCCCCTTCCAGTGAGATCCTTCTCCCCCAAGGACGGCTCAGCCGGCCAAAGTGTGCGGTGGGGGCCCAGCAGAAGCGTGCCCGTGGCTCTGCGTCTGCTCCTCGGAAGGGGGAACAGAGCTCGGCGCTGCGAGCATCGCTACACAAAACCTGGCTCCTGTGTCAGCCCCAGAGCCCAGCTGGAGATGCTTCTTGGTGTGCAAAAAGGTGGGCATCGGCAGTCAGCAAGGCAAGCCCTGCTCTCATGGAGCTTTTCCCAGCTTTTTGTGTTGACCACTACATGCTGGATCTCTCCCCGACACCATTTAAGGCAGTTGGAGGGAAAGTTTGTATTCTGTAATGGGAGCTTTGACTTATTGCTCAGTTTGAAAAGGACTGACCTAGCCAAGGGGCTCCTTTATCCCTGGTGCCAATCACTTCCATCGCTCCCTGAGCAAACCAGCAGCCTGGTCCCTCTTAAGAAGGACCCTGAACCGGGAACCGAGACTTAGTACCTACCATCTCTTCCTCGCCTATCTCCGTAGTGTCTTTGTGGTGTTCACCCTCCCACCCTCGCAGTGCAGACGCCCTTTGGCTCCCAAGTGCCTCACTAAACACTTATTTCCCAAATGCTGACATCTGGGTTTCCATCCCTGCCCTGAGAGATGACCAAAGCCAATACTTATTTCTAAGCTAAACCAGGCCCATGCCCTCTGGGGTGTGTGCAGGGGAGAAGTACTCCTAAGGCTGCAGTTCTTTAAGCATTGATTAATCCTTTTTTTTTATTCTGCAGTAGGAATGGGGTTATTCTGTTGCTTGTTTTACTGCCTTGACCAAAAGCAGTGGCTTGGGCAGGGCTGCACTTGCTACCTTATGATGTGAGTGGTGGGGAGGGATGGAAAGTGCCTCCTGCAGCCCAATTGCGTGTTCCAGGAAATGTGCGTGGGATGGGACCTAATCAGATTATGAGACTGGTCTGTTTGCAGGCTTCCTGCGTGAGTCTGAAGGGAAGAAGGAAATTCTTTGCATTAAACCAAGCTGGAAATCAGGAACTGTGTGCTTCCTGTATATGCTTTTTTTTTTTTGCCCTTTTTTTTTTTTTTTTTCTGCAAATAGCTCATGCTGCTGCTTGTATCAGTAGGGCTTTCCAAAGGCTCCTACCTGCTTGCAGTGGCTGAGGGACATACTTGGAAGAGATGTACACTTCAGCATCTCCTCCTGGGCTTTCTGAGCCGCTGCTTTCCTGTAGCAGATGCTGTGGCTGGCACAGGTGTCCCAGGCAGGTCCCATGTGGAAAGGATGTTGCTGTGGTCCAGCTGCAGTAAAAGCATCTGTCAAGTGGTCTGGGAGTGTGTGGCTGTGAGTATCAGGGAGGACCAGGGGGCTGTACCTTGCAGCCCCCCCTTGGCTCTGTGTTAGAGGAGATTTTCTGCGTCAAGTCCCAGACGTTTCCACGTGGACAAAAGAAACAGATGAGTCTCATCCTCTGCTGCGTCTTTTTTGAAATGCCCTCGTGGTTATTAACGATGGGATGGTCTCAGCATCTCCATAGCGCAGCCCCAGCCCTTCTGCTCTGCTCTGGCTGGCTGGCCCCTCCATCTGCCCTGCAGAATGGGCTGTGGGGCCTCCATGGACCCTTGTCTGGGAGAGAGATGGGTGAGCAGGCACCCTAATAAGTGCCTCGAGGAGGGGGTCACCCCGGCACCCATACCGTGGCTGCTGGCAGGAGCGTGCGAATCACAGCAGCGTTGCCTGCGGTCCCCGTCGTGAAGGCTCGGGGCTGGGGAAGCCTCTCACAGCAAGGAGTGATTAAGTTTATCTTCCTTCTTGCAGCTTCTCGGTGTCGAAAGAAGCACTGGGGGAGGAGAGGGTGAGCTGAGTTTTGTAGCTGGGCTGGTGTTTGCTGCAGCTGTCCCGATTACGTTATCAGGTGAAGAGCCGGTCTCTGAGCAAGCATCTACTCAAGGTTTCCTGTGAACAAAGCTGGTGGGGGTGGTTCCCAGCCTGTCCTCGCTGTGGCTGGTGTCTCTTGATCTTCCCAAGGAAAACACGAGCGTGGATGTGGGACTGCTTGCTGACCTGGGAGAAAAGGCACCAAGAGCAGGGAAGGGCCGGTGCCAAATGCAGGTGGTCTCGGCGTGCGTCGCCCCAGGGTCCCTCTCGCGCACCGAGCTGGGGTTGCTCTGCGGGTTTCCAGCATCCTCGGCAGTAACCTCCACTGCCGTGCTGAGGCAGGCTGAATTCTCAGTTTCTTCCTATAGTCCAGGAAATCTTCATGCCTTGGCATCACCTTTTCTACTATCCGGGGGAGGAGATATCTATGCTGTCGATGTACGAGAGCCTTTCGTGCAACCTCATCCTTTCCTTTTTCCTATCCAGCTGAGCAAAAACCTGCCTGTGACCTTAGCATCATAAGGTCTGGAAATTCCTCCCACTCCAATATACAGTCATTAGATTGATCTGGACGGTGCCATCACTCTGTTTAGCTGTCTGCTAATCTCCTGTGGGTGCTACAAAAGAGATTTCTTTTTTTTTTACTTAAATAAACTTCAGGCTTGCAGTAGCCCACACCAGAACAGCTAGGTAGGAGGAAGTTTCTCCTTGTGAGCAGATGCTAAACAAGAAATCTGCCACTCGCTACTGGGGTGGAGGAGAGCTGTGTGAGAGTGGAGAACCAGCTGTGCGGAGTCGGCAGGAGGAGAGGGGCTGTTTTCCATCTGCTGGGGCTGGGGGCAGCTGGGCCAGGGAGCCCTTTGCGGTACCTGGCCGTGCTCCCCCATCCCACTGGGCTGCAGCTTGCTTCTACCCTGAGCTGTTTCCTAGCTCTGTCCCTGGGATGGCAAAACGGAGAATAAGGCTGCAAACCGCGGTTCGTATCGGCGGTGCCAACGTGAGTGCAGCTCCCCCCGACTCCTCGCCTCTCCAAAATGATGTTATTTTGCAAGTTCCCTTTTTGGTCAGACTGGATGTAGCAGTTTGCTTTCAAGGGAACTGTCTCTCCCCAGCCTTGACTATTTTAACCCAGCCAAGGGAGAGAGGAGCTGATGGAGGGCAGCCTGCACAGCACCATCAAGGAGTCGGTTCCCTTTCCCTCCCGGCTGGCACAGCCATGCCAGTCTTTGGTCCCACTTCCCACCCTGCATTAAAAATCTCATTTTCTTCTTGCTCACCGTCTGGGGTGCAGCTCTGTAAGAGCACCAATTAATAAGGGCAGCAGGGTTGAGCGGCTCGATCTCTGTCTGGCTTGACAGGGAGATGGGTTTGAGGAGATGGGTGCTGCGGGTGCCAAGAGGGTGTAAAAAGGCAGTGGTTGGGTTGGCAAAACCGTGGTGAAAGACCTACCTTAAAAATATGAATAGGACGTAGGCAGGAGACTGGACCACGCAACTTCTCCCTCCCTGTTGCAACGAGCTTTTGAAGCGTTTTTAAAAAATGGAGTGATTCCAGTCGGAGAAACTGAGGGAAGACCTGCTCGCAGTGATGGGAGAGTAAGCAGTTAGCAATATCTCCAGCCGTTGTGCTGGGGCTCTCTGCTAGATGCTGCCTCCAGGGTAACCTTGAGATTACCCACCGGCTCGGACTTTGTTAGCCCCTCCAGCCAGGGTTTGCTCCAGTTTGCCGTTGCCCTCCGCAGCCCATCACGCTGGCCACATGTGACAGAGGGGAAACGAACAGCTTGACTGGTCTGGGGAGTTGGGGTAACTATGAGTTGGGGTAACTATGAGTTGGGCAGAAGAGAGCCCATCCCTCGGGATGTGTTGCTTGGCCTTGGGGTTTTCAAGAGGGTGGGAAGGTGACAAAGATTTCATTTCAAAACAACAACAACAAAAATCCCCCTTCACACCTTTGAGCAGCATCCCTACCATGTAAGGTGGTTGCCAGGGCTATATTAGTCCTTGGTTTGTTTTTTGGGGGTAAGTTTTTTTTTTTGTTTGTTTGTTTGTTTATTCCCCTCCTTCCTCCCACCCTCCTGAAATATTTCCATCAGTCTCCTCTCTAAGAAGTGTAACAAGCCCTGCCACTGATTAAATCCTAAATATAACCGTGGTATTTTTTTTTCTTTCCAATTCTTCATGATGTATCTAGGTAAAAAATAGCCTTGGCGACTCTTCAAAGGGGACATGGGCCCGCTACGGGCTGTATTTTTGTCTTGTCACCCTGCCCGGGTCTGAAATAAACCTCCTCATTTTTAATTAGCCCGTCGGGTTATATAATCCTGAAAGCGGAGGATTTCTGGGCTCGGCAAGAACGCACGTGATGCTGTGGGCTCGGGCAGATCGTGACAGGCGAAGGTGGCATCTCCGGGTAGGGGCGATGCAGTGGGAATCTCCTCTCCTCTTGCTGGCCCCGGTGCCAAGCGGGAGGGAGCCCGGGGAAGCCAAGATGCTGTAGCATAAGGCTCTGCTCTTGCCTTGCTTCCTTATCGCCTTCTTTCTTTCGTTGCGGTACTTGGAGGGGAACCTGTTGAATGAGGAAGGGTCTGGTTAACGGTGAAAGCTCCTGGGCTCCTCAGCTTTTTGTGTTGCCTTGCGGACTGGTTTTGGTTTTCTTCTACACCTTGGAAAACGGGTCAGGCTTTTTCTGCCCTTGGCATCGAAATTGTTTTACTCCTGGCCAAGTGGAGCACATTTGTTTCCCCATAGCCTAGGTCTGAACGCTTCAGCATTGTCCTGTGCCCATCATCCAACATGAAAGGTGGGAGCCGGATGATTCCCTCTCTCTGATGCTGTCAGGTCCCGGACTGCGCGGTTCCTCTGACCCTGCCACCGCTGCTTTACTTGCTCTCAAAACATTTCTCTGGAGTGCCTGCCTGCGGACTGCTGTCGGAGGAAGTGGCCATCCTTGTGGTTTGACCGTGGGAGCCCAACTGACTCTTCAGGTTCTCATACAATGACCAACGTGGAGGTGATCCCCTCCCACGAGCATGCTGCAGCCTGCCGCTCTTTCAAAGTTCTTCCCAAAGTGGCTCATCCCAAGCTGCTCTTCAACCTCTCCGGACAGATAGCCCAGAAGATGAGCAGGCCAGGCGAGGGTTTGCTTTACACAGCTTTAAAAACCTTCTAACCACCAGATGGAGCAAAGGAACTTCAAACCACCATGGCTGACACTTTGGCCAGGGGCTACCATGGGCTACTGTGGTGTAACCGTGGGCAAGCGCCATACCTGTGCCTTGCCAGGCTTTGTGTTGACTTCCATCTCTTCTAGCCTTGCCCTAGAAGGTAGGGCTTGGGATTGTCCTGGGGCAGGTGGATGCAGCTGTACCTGCGTGGCAAGCCTGTTCCTTGCCCTTCGGTCGTAACCGGCCGTGCAGACTGCAGTTCCCACTCCCTGGCACGTCTTTAGTCAGGGCTTCTTCCAAGCTGTGCAAGGGAAGGATGTGCTGCGATAGCAATGCCCGTTTGCTCTCCAAGTTGAACCAACCCACTCTCTGCTGTGGTCTGGGGCTCGGACCAGAGTTTCAGTCGCGCTGCGGGGCGGGGGTGTCGGTGTTTGTTGCTGCTGTAGCATTAAAGCAGTGGAAACTTTTGGTGATGTCATCTCGATGGTCAAAGCTAAGAGGAACTGGGGTACTTCAAGAAATGCAATTTAGTGAGGAAGGCGTAGTTTTGAAATGTTTGACTAGGTTTTGGTGTTCCTCCTGACTTTTGGAAGAAGAGGGATGCGATGCATCTTTGGGATTTGAACAGACTTCTCCAAACCTTCAACCTCTAGTTTGGTGTTTAGCAGAGCTGAGCATAAGCCACAGAATTAAGGGTCTTCAGAGCAGTGTAAGCCAAAAAGGGCTGGAATTTCCCCGGGCTGTTTTTTCAGATGAATGCCTCAAAGCCATTAGCTGGTGACCTGGGGACAAGGAGTAGCGCAGGCTGTTCGCATGTGGTCCCTCTTGTGTGATGAGCCATCCCCAAACCACCAGCTCCCGCAGCACCCGCTGTGACACCAGCCAGGGCTGTCTTCCCACCTCTTGTCCCTTGTACTCCACGCACGGGTGTTTGGGCAGCGACTCTGTCTCATGGAAAGGCAGACAGCCATTTCTTCTCTCCTTTTTGGCTTATACAAATATTTATCCTAGAAGAAGGCTCTTGCCTCAGTTGCTGCAGGTTTACTTGGCTCGTGGCAGAGGTATTGGGGGAGGAGGGAACGCTGAACAGGTTTCTGCGTGAAGGGATGGCTAAAAAGCACTGGAAAGCACAATACTGTCAGGTAGTGAGGACGTGTGAAAGCTCCAGTGCTGAGTAGACAGGAGACTTGACATCGGTGAGTCTGGGTGATGCTGAAGAAAGCAGAGGTGTCTCCTTGCTCAGCATCCTCCTCCCAGCCCCGCGTACCCTGTGATGGGTATTTTGGGTTGGTGGCAGGTGGGCTCATCCAGCCCGGGAGCGATGGAGAGCAGCGGGGAAGCTGCGGGGAGCAAGGACTGCGTGGCCGTTTGCAGCAATAGCTCACAGCAGGCGTGGAAGACGCGTGCCTTTGACACGTAGGCTTTGCTATCGCGTACGCCGTTCGCAAAGGAAGGGAATGAAGGTCTGGTCTCTGTATACGGGACTGGCGCGGTTTGGACATCGCTGAATTTCACAAGACCAAAGTTTTAGTCCCATCTTAGTTTGCTTCTAGTGCTGAGCTCCAAGGCCGTAATGACAGGAGAGCTCCGTGGGTGGTATAGCTGAACGCGTTAGGATGTATGGATTGTGAAAAGGGAAGAGACAGCTCCCCAGAGGGCCAGCACGGTGTAACCTGCTTCCCCCCCCCCCTTTTGTTTTTGCTGTATCATTGCAGCTGTTATCTCTGGCATCTCTGATGTCTGACCATTGGTGGGTAGTGCTGTCTGCCTACACGAGCAGAGGCAAAAAAAAAAATGTATGAGTGTTAAGCAGGAAACTGGTGTATATTTTAAAGCACAGGTTTGCACGGAAGTGCTGGCAGTAAACAAAGGAAAGTCCTGTTCCAGTTGTGAAATCGCTGATGCCCTTCATTGTCAGACGCCAGTTCAGCTCTTCCTTGACAGAACATGGGGGTCGGTCTCTTCTCCCCGGTAACTAGCAATAGGACAAGATGAAACGGCCTCAAGTTGTGCCAGGGGAGGTTCAGGTTGGATATTAGAAAGAACTTCTTCACCGTTAGAGCCGTTAGGCATTGGAACGGGCTCCCCAGGGAGGTGGTGGAGTCATCGTCCCTGGAGGTGTTCAAAAAACGTTTGGATGTGGCGCTTCAAGACATGGTTTAGTGGGTTTAGCGGGCATGGTGGCATCGGGTATACGGTTGGACTTCATGATCTTTGAGGTCTCTTCCAACCACAACGATTCTATTGTATGGCTTGGTTTTCAGTGTTGCTTTCAGCCTTGGAATGATGAGACAGAGAGGGGTAGGATGCTTTTTTTTAATTCCTTGGATATTTTGTTGATCATCTTTGGAAGAGTTTGCCTGTTGGCCGTTAGGGTAATCTCCGTAGAAAATCTGTCTTCTGCTTGTATTCTAGGGGTAAGGAGAGAGCTCAAGTGCCAGTGCCAAGCAATGCCCTTCCCAAAGACAGTAAAGAAGTTTTTTGAGGCTTCATTGCTGTGTAGAGTCCTTCTTTTCCTGCTAGCACAGCACCGGTTTCTATGAGAAGATGCAGAAATAGCCCTGAAAAAAGAGGCCACTGAGCCCCCCTGGATTTCTACGTACTGTGCAGGATTGGCCATGAGCCATGGTTTAGGATTGCTTTTCCAAGACTTGCATATTACTAAAAGCAACATTGCTGGGCTTAGGGAATGACCCAAAGAAATGGCGAAAGGATGAGAAAGCAGAGCTGGGAGCTCAGCGCCAGCACAGCCTTGTGCAGAATGGCCACGCTAAAGCCTCTCTGGTACTTTAAGGCCATCAAGGGTGCACGGGAGCTTAAAAAGCTTTCGGTAGCGTATGAACCAAGGGCAGGCACTTTGCACGGGAGCAGCTGTTCCCCCACCTGAGCACTTGCCGTCAGGAGCAGCGACGTGCGATGAGACGGAGCGTGGATTTGAAGAGCAGTCAGTAACACAGACGGGGTGGCAGCTCCGGGCTGTGCAGAGGTCCCTTGTGTCGTTTGGCTGATCCTGCTTTGACTAAGCACAACCAGACATGCTTAGTGCAGATGGAGCGTCTGTCCAGGGAAAAACAAGGGATTTCCCTTGTGCAAAATCAGCCCTGTGGGCTGTCCCTCGTGTTGGAAACTGTTTGGGTTTGTGTGCAGGCAAGGGAGAAGGCTGGGAAGTTGTCAGCCTGGCTGTCGCAGGTAGTTCTGATGCACGAACGCCTCGTGGCTGAGCGAGCATCTCCAAGGCTCTTCCGTAGCACAGCATATAGTGTGTAGTAGCACTTTTCCGAACAGGCTCCAGCTGTCAGGGAAGTGTCAGCGTACCTGCTGGAGACAGCTTTTGCTATTTCTTACTCTCTGACATCCCTGCAGTGTGTGCTGCCTGCCTTCATTCCCAGATGGAGCAAAAGTTGGTTGTTTCTGAATGCTGGGATCTCACTGAATCCACTGAAAACTCCGGCAGGAATGTTGCTCGTTTGGGATGCCGTTTGGTGGCTGCTGTACAGGGTGGTGGCATTGTCATGGCTGCTACAATGCTGGCACGAGAAAGTAAGGATGACAGGTTCTGGCTAAACAGATGTCTTAACGGCAGTTAACTTAGAAAACATTGAAGCTCTGCCTCTGGTCCGGCCACCTCCAGTTTGCCCATCATAGCAGGAACAGCGGAGCGTGCAGAGGAGGTGCTGAGCTGAGCTGAGTGAAGGTAAAAGGTGCAGGGCTGCTGTTACCCTACCGCTGACCCCTTGCATGTCCTGGGGCAAAACATTGCATCCTTAGCGCCTCGCTGCCCCGACCACGGTGTTCGGAGGCCGCGGTGGGAAGCGTTGTGCTGAGGGCCATTCCCACCAGCTGCATCAGGCACCCGGGGAGCAAATGGGGGAGCTTGGCAGTACTGGAGGGCTGCCTGGATCCTTCTCCATTAGCAGGAATTACGCCCTTGAGTTGCTCTGAGTCTCCCTCTGGGGTTGTCAGCTTTTCCTACTGACTTGGACGTGAGCATCCTTTCTTGAGCGTAAGAGCTCCTCTTTCTCCTTTAGCAGGATGAGAAGCCCAGCTCTTGTTCTAAGAGCCACTTGAGGGGGGACAAACCCTCAAAGCAGACCAAGCTCTGTGCTGTTCACCTCCCGCTCCCCCTCTTAAGGACCAGCCAGACCCCATGGGGACAGTCCCCAGTCCTGCCCAGCATTTCCAAGCTCAGTGCAGCAAGGCTGGGCTTCCAGAGTGCTCGGCTTTGCTCTGCGGTAGAGTCTGTTCCTGATCCTTAATCTCCTCTGTGCCTCAGCTGCTCTGTTGGCACATTAAAGGCTAGCCGCAAAGCAACCATAATTGTGCTAAGTGTCTGTGGGATAATGGACTAAATACTCAGGATTGCAGAGGCAGCCGCATTCCCAGCTATTTAATACCTTGATTGATGTATATTTAGTTGTTTGTCAGCCCACGGGAGGACAGCCTTCTGAGCTCTTGTTTCTCCTGCTCTATGAAGGCAGCGATGCAAGGATGTGAAAGAACCAGGCAGGAGCGAGCTATTTGTCCAGTCGTGCGGTTGTGGGGCTGTAATGATCCCAAGTTTGCTAGGACTGGGTGTTGTGGTCTTCCTCCCTAGCTGGCTGGGCTGAGAGAGGGAGATCGGTGGGGGGTTTAGGCTCTGTTTGGAAGACTGGGGTTGTCCTCCATCGCCGCAGCCTTTGGCTTCTTGCAGGACTGAGAACACGAGTTCTTTCTGCCCAGGGGTGGCCGGTGTGCCTGAAAGCTTGTCTGCATTTTCCACTTATATCATCTGATCTAATAAAAGATGTTCTCTCTCCCTGTAAACCTTGCTATCTCGCCACGTTAAACCCTGGACCGGGACATGTTGAGATGCTCGGGCTGTCTAACCTTGGGCACTGGTGTTGAGTGGCTGAGATGAGTGTCCCTATCGAGTCAGGGCAGAGAACTGGGTTCTGTTCTGCGTCACCCTCAGGAAGTGACGCTTTCTCTCCACGCCTGAATAAGGGGACCGGACTCTAACATGGGTGCTTCACAGCTATGTGGTCTACACGCTCCTGTCAACTGTCCAGAAAAAGTGACTTCAAAGGGCTGTGTAGAAATGCTTCTGCTTGAGGTACAGTTGGCTTTGGGGCCCAGCAGTACGTGGTGTTTAACGTGGAGAGCAGAGCAATACGTTTCCCCAAAGAGCTCACAGGGCAGAAGGAGAAGGTGCACAAGTGAAGGGGTACGAACCCTGCTTTGGAGGGCAGAAATTTTAGTTTAGGCTGAAATTAGGAAACCCACAAAGCAAGCAGGGATGCAAAGATGTTTCGGGGCATCGGAGTATCTTGCAGGTTCCTCCCGAAGGAGCGTGGTGGTCCTGTCTCCGGACAGGACTTCAGCCACGCTGAAGGTGATGAAGGCTGTTTCAGCAGGGTGGCTCCGCACTGGAGGTCCGGAGCAGAAACCTCTCTGGCTGCTTTGCGTGGAGGAGGAAGGTTTCATAGGAAGTGCTGCTCAGATACAGGAGCTCCATGAAATATAACTTTGCCCATCAGCCGTATTTTTTTTTTCTTTCTTTCTCTTTCTTGAGCTTTGCCTGCCCATAAACTGACAGACAGATGTCGTCACGTCCCATGTGCGTGTGGTGGTTACCCTCCCCAGTCCCCTTCTCAACACTCAATTCACAGCTGCCGGCTTCGTACCGATAAGAGAACGAGATGACTTCCTTTTCTTCTCTCCACCCCTACTCCCTTCCAGAATAAGCTGGGCTGTTTTTTGGTAAATAACGAGCTGTCACTTCTTCGCTTGAAACTTTCCAGGCTCCACCACCTTGGCCAACCCTCCCGAAGGATGCTGGAGGCTGGAACCTTCCTATCGGGCAGCAAACTGCCTTCTGCATCCTAAAGCAAGCTCTCCCCACCTCCCATATCCTACGAATCTTATTTCCCTTTGAGCTGTCCTGTGGTTTCTGTGGACTAACGAATCTCTCTGCACACTCTGCCGGGTCAGGAGCCTTGACCAGTTATGGTGAGGTAGGATATCTGTTCTGTGTACGTCTAGCTTCTATTTTTAACAGCGCCGATATTTCTGAGCGGGAACAAAGCAAAGGGGAGAAGGCACGGAGATCATCTGCGTAGTTTAGATCGCACAGAAAGGTTCCACTTGTGCTAATAATAGAGAGCACCTACGGGGGTGTGGGTGCTGTTAGGGTGGGAATAGTGATTAACAGTGCTCGTTAGCCACAGACGAGCAAATTTGGTGCAGAAGTGCAAGATTCTCCAGTGGAAACTACCCTTCAGATGCGTCTGCAGCCCATGGGTGATGGTAACTTTCTCCTTGTGCTGGCTTCAGCACTGGGAAACGGTGCGTTAGCAGTTTCGATTATAAGATTACTATGATTACTGTTAATAAGATTACTGAAGAGGCTTTTGGTGCTGACTGCAGCCTGGGAGAGGTTATCCCTGCTGTGAGCAGTATGTCATTTTGTGATGTTACTAGATTTTTATCTTGTATTACCTCGTTAGCAATGCTATGTTAATAGTTACTCGCCTAGCTCTTCGTTTGCCTTGCCGTGTCTCTAGCTGAGCAACGCTTTCACGCGCTGATAACTAGCTTGCCTGCGTTGGAGCATTGTCATTTCAGATTGCTGGATGCTTCTAGTTGAGTTTTGTCCATGCTTACAAACTGCACGAAATGACAACATTCGGTCAGGAGGGCGGTTTGTAAAGTGGTGAAGGTTATACGGGGTGTGAACCGTAAAAGCAGCTGTATGTGAAAGGGTCTGCTGGAGTAGGGAAGGGAGCGTGTAAGGATCCCCATCCCTTTGCCAGGCTGGGAGGTGCAAGTGTGAAGAAAGCAAACGGAGGGAACGGATCCAGGGCAGGAACTGGGCTGTGTCTGAAGCTCTCTTTGAGGTTGTTAAATGCAATGGGATCGTTGTGCAAATGGCTATGGCTCTTTGCCATGGAGCGTAATGTAGAGCATGCCTTGGGTTTTCCTTCCTTCCTTCCATCCATCCATGGGCGTGTGGAGGGTGTGGGCTGGTCTGCAGCACTCTGCAGGGGTTCAGATGATGAAAGTTGCTACAGCCTGGGGGTAGTTTACATCCCCTTGTATCTCAAGAGCATCCCCAGGCTTTTGCACTAACCTCGTTTCAATGCTGTCCTCTCGTCTGTTGCAGAAGGGACTGGTTTCTCCCTTTCTGGTCTCTTCTTTGGGTGTGTTCTGCTTCACTGGATTGTAGCAAAGCAGCTAAACAAATACTTTTCTGCTCCAGGAGGAAGCCTGTCAGTCAGACGACAGCTGGGCTAGTTTCGGTGCTGGCCGGTGATATGTATTTTTAATGCTCCAACTGTCTGGCAGGTGGGCCCGCAATTTAATTTTAACTTGCTGTATGAGAACAAAAACATTTGTAATATACAGGCCAGTAAACTTCCATGAATGGAGGGAGTTCAAAAGAGATTTCTCCTCCTGTTAGACCTTTTGAGACGAGTAGGTAAGGCCTTCTCTGGCTGAGGTTAAAGTGTAGCTTGGTCTTTATGGTGGTCCCGACAGTGGAATACCCTTTAAGTAGAAAAGGCTGATTCGAATATAAGTTTGATGTGGAGAATTAAACAAGAAAATTTGAAAACTGTGGCTGAAAAATAATAACCTCACACACCTGTGGGGCTGATGCAAAAACAGCTTGAGGGACTCAGCTACTCCTTTTTTTTTTTTTTTAATTAAGAGAACATGGGTGTAAATCCTCTGGGCAACTTGGAAGAGCCCCAGCTGCTAGTTTCCTGCTAGCGCAGGTGAGTATAACCGGGTGTTGAAATGCACGTTGGCCTGATAAAACTAGGTCTGCCTCTCCCATTCTGTGGAAACTGAGAATTGTCAGGCAAAAATCTGTGTCTTTTTCCCAGCAGTTTTGGTCTTGTGCTATTTTTCCTGCCCTCTGCCTCAGCGGACCATGCGCTAAACCCACGCACTAAACTAGCAGCTGCCTTCTCGCCCACCACCGTGCTAACTAAGCTGGGCTTGTGCAAGCCCGAGGGGTTCCCAAAGCCCCGGGGTGGTGGTCCCACATTATAGACCACGGGACAGGGTCCGGAGCTCAGGACCATGCCCCAGGCAAGGACATGCCTGGAAGTGGAGCGCGTTGTTGAGGGAGCAACATCCTGAATGTGAACGTTCTTTCTGGAGCGAGCAAATATTTGGAATCTGAATGGGGAAATTAAGACGGTGCGTATCCTGTAAGGGGTTTTTATGCTTGCTTTGAAAACAAATCCGAACTGTCTCAGCGAGAGCCTCTGCCTTTGGGGTATTACAGAATCGGTTTGGTTGGAAGAGACCTCCGGGATCATGGAGTCCAACCTTTGCCCTAACACCCCTGTGTCAACCAGACCATGGCACTAAGTGCCACCTCCAGGCTTTCCTTAAACCCCTCCAGGGTATTAGGCCCTAAATTCACAGCAAGATCGGTGGGCGTTGTACTTGTACCAGCTGGGTGCTGGGCAGGAATAGGTTTTGCTCCTGAAAGCGCCCGTTGGACCTGCGATTGCCCCTAGATCTGCGTAGGCAGCGTGGAGGTTGGGATGGCTGTGGGTAGGTCACTCTGGTCGTGTTATCGAGCCTAACAGTTCCTCGGCTGCTGCATCCCGGAGCAGCCTTCTGCTGAGCTGCCAAGCGGCCTTAGTTCCTGGCTGGAGATGTCTGTGAAGGCATCTGGTGTCTGAAGTTCTCCGCTGCCCGTGGGAACACGTACCGTCTCCCAGGGCAGCAGCTGATGCCTCTTCCAGGCTCTTGTGGTGTTTTCTTCAAGTCCCATTGGTTCTTCTCTGCAGATGACAAAAAGAGGTGCTAATCTGTGGTCATCCCTCCCCAGCTACTTCACACCTGGATTTTACCAGGTATAATTTTTAGTGATAGGCTGAGCGCCAAATCCTTCACTGGTATGAACGATTCAAAGGGAGAGGTGGCAGGTTTAGGATTTGTCCTTTAGAAAAGACCATCCTCAGGAAAGGTGGACAGATGGCTTACCCTGCAGTCTCTGCCCCAAGCCTTTACTACACTGGTCATAGAATTTGAGTTAAAGTTTACGTAACGCCCCTCTGCCCAAATCATAGAATCATTATGGTTGGAAGAGACCTCAAAGATCATCAAGTCCAACCGTATACCTGATGCCACCATGAGGCAATCATGAGGGTATCCCATAACTGACACGCATTCTTGGCAGTAAAAAGGGGCTGTATTTGTGTGCATGATTTGTTTCCTGAGCTGCCAAACCAACTATTGAGGTGGCCATGTGTTTAAATCAAATGTACAACGAGTGGAAATACTGTGTCTAATTTCAGTGCTCGAGAGTGGGAAACCTCATTGACAGATTTACGTGTAGAGGTAAGTGTTAACACGCCAGGTTTGCTGTATCCCGAGATGCTGAGCTACTTTGCTGGGTTATGAATTCTGGGAAGCGCAGGGGATATGGTCTAATGCCGCACTGCAGTGTGGTGGTAGGGCAGTCCGTTCTGACCTGGCACCCTGAGGTAGAATAGGGACTTGTTTTCTCCTACTCTCTCCTTTGAGCCAAACCTCCATGGGATACTCCCCATGCTGCTTTCCGATATCTGACTTCAGGTGCAACTGGAGAGACCGTGCTGCTGAGGCCAAGAGGAAAAGTTTACAAGATGCTACGTCCTCCACCTCCAAACACAAACGAGGGAAACGTACTGAGATGCAGAAGTGAGGGCTGAAACCCCACATCTCGCAAAACATGCTTAGACTAAAAAAACAAAACAACAAGCCAAAAGCTACCTTGGAGTGTTGGTGGCCCATGCTAGGAGGGCTCTGCTATGCCCAGAGAAACTGAGCATAAGGGAAACCTTTTCCCAAGGTCTGCTCTTCTCTTGGCTATTGCCTAGAACTAGCTGAGTCTACAGTAGTATCTTTGAGATTTGGCTGGAGCTGGTCTGTAAACGGCCTCCTTTCTTCGTCCGTTATGGCTCGTATGCCAGCGTTTCTACAGTCTTCTTTCTGATGTGATGCCATCCTCAGAGTGCTCTGACACGGGTCTGTTGATAACACATGTAAGTTGGTGGGGACAGGCCCTCGTGGGATAGAGAACTGGGTGATGCTGTAAAGAAGGAACTCTTGCATCCAAGCGAGAGCGTGTAATATCTTATTTTGGAAGTGAAAATGTAAGTTTGCACTTGTGGTGGGAGGCCAAGCTCTCTAACAACTCCTCCTTCCTTCCTGCCTTCAGTTCTTAGTTTGAAGCATCTCATCCTGTGGCTAGAGAGGACCAGCTGGAGCCCAATGTTTGACAGTGTCCTTCCGTGGCTATAGTTAGGCATGCTTCATATGGTAGCCACAAGGTGACGTGGGTGCAAGAATACCCATGCATGAAGACAAACAGGCACACTCCCTTTTGCATTGATCCCCAGCAGAGTGGAATGGTCAGTCAGACTTTTCTCTGATGGATGGTAAATGTCCCCTGTACCACCGCTCTGTCCTAGTGCTCACTCTGCACCCTTTGGATAGATTCTCCTGCAGGAGTTGGCCAAAGAGAAATCCAGAGCTGCTGCTTCTGCAGCCAACCTGAAGGAAAGCGAGCACGCTGGGTGTTAGGATGTTGTGGTAGGAACCCTTTTTAGCAAGGAGAGAACCTGAGCAATAGATGTCCTCGAGTTTTTACAAGCTGTTGTTCTACAGACCAGACTGGCTAGACCAAATGTTTGCAAAACGATGGACCGTGAGCCACGGTAGAGCTTCCAAACGACACGGGCACAATCCCTCTCATTTCTTGTACACGTGCACAAGCCCCTCGTCTCCTGCAGCCTCCCAGAGGGTTGCGGGAGCTGGTTTTGGTGGGGTGCGATGGCAGGTACTGCAGTATGGGCAGCAGCGGCTCGCCGAGATGAGAGGAGGAGGAGGCACCAATGCAGCAGGCAGGTGCCAGGCTCTTTCACATCCCTTATGTGCACCCATGCGAGCGTGTAACACAACTCGGCTTCCCACCGCAGCTGAAGGCCAGGTCACACACTCATGCTCTGATGCCTTGCTCTAGTCCGGTGGAGTATGCCATCCTTTTTGTCTGCAGATGATGTATTGTTTTGGGTCCTGGATCTTAATTTTGTCCACGGCTTCCTTTCCGTGTCACTGCAGAGCCTTTATCTGGGAAGTGCAAGACCTGATGGTGAAGGAGGGTTTTTTCCTTATCAGCAGTGAGGGATGGGCTGTGAGGAAGTCCCTACGATAGGCAGAGCCTTCCAATGCTCCCGCTTAACGTGTGTGCAGGCGGGGAGGGATCAGGCTTTCCGCAGCCACTTCAGCTTGGATATGGCTTAGACTAACCTCGACTGTTGGAAGGATCACCCAGCCAAGTAGCTGTGAAATCAGCATCTCCCGTGGGCTGTCTGCCCCTTTAGACCTCCTGATCTTCCCCCGTCTTTCCTGGAGGCAGGGTGAGCTGCGTCGCTCAAACTAGAGCTGTAAGATCCAGATAGAAATGCCATTGAAACAGGTGTGTGACTAAATGAGTGTCAGAAATGGGACAGCTGATGTGCCAAACGCCCTTGCTGGAACTGTCAACAGGAAATCCTCCGAGCTTTCCCGTGAGGAGCTGAACGTGGATGCAGAAGAGATGTGTTGACGGGCTGTTCAGCGGCCGAGCTGCCGGTGTCCGTGTCCGTGGCTGTTATCTGCTGGCCGGGACAAAGACCCTCCGTGCAGCCGCGAGGGTCTGTAGGAGGGTGCTCGGCTGAGGTGCTTTGTGTCACAGCCTCCCACCTGGTAAGTGCTTGTTTGGGTCAAAAGGAAATGGTCTCAAGTTGCGCCAGGGGAGGTTCAGGCTGGACATTAGAAAGAACTTCTTCACTGTTAGAGTCGTTAGGCATTGGAACAGGCTCCCTAGGGAGGGGGTGGAGTCATCGTCCCTGGAGACGTTCAAAAAACGTCTAGATGTGGCACTTCAAGACATGGTTTAGTGGACAGGGTGGCATCAGGTGTACGGTTGGACTTGATGATCTTTGAGGTCTCTTCCAACCATAATGATTCTATGATTCTATGATTCTATGATTATGAATGTGGCAGTCTTTTGTCTTTTTCCACACCCCCCCCCCACCTGTAGCAAGGTTGTCATACTGGGTATCTAGGAAGAAAGTATGACCTTTTGTCTGTAAAGTTCACCCAGGCTTCCTTAACACAGAGAGTGAAAATCATGTGTAATGCACTGTGAGTAGAAGTATTCTCCACAAAGGGAAGATCTGCGTTTGCGGTTTCTGGCTTTTCTTCTGGAAATTGCTCTTTTTGAGCTGATGACCTGATTAATCGTCTTGGGTTTCCCCAGAGAGATAACAGGTGCTCATGTGATTGCATTTTGACTCTTTGCATCGTAGATCATAGCCTTTTTAGAGAAGTGAACTTGTACTCTGAGACTTTTCTTTTCTTTTCCCCCAGTGCTGGGGTCTGCGTGGATGGGGCGGGTGGGCAGCGATGGAGAGCGGGCTGAGGGGGCTGTGGCAGAGCACAGAGGTCACTGCTAGGTGCCATTGGCAATCACTGGGTCAACCTGCAAGCTCTGAGTCCTTTTCAGGTTCTTTAAACCGTGTATTATCCTTCCAGGCTGGTCAGCCTTAATGAAAATTAGACCCAGCTTGGAGGCTGCATTGAAGAGGAGAGCGAAGCACCAGTCCTAGTCCTGGTCCCATCGGGGAAACTTCAGCAACCCACGCTACTTCTGGCCTCTCCCACGCTGCTCTTCCCAGACTTCCCACGGGGAGATCCCGTTGCAGGAACCCCCCTTTGAGAGCTTTCTGCGATATCTGTCACGAGGGGGCTTTGCTCCTCATCATAACTGTGCTACAAGGGGAGTTAAGGTGTAGAAAAGAAGTACCTTAACATGTTTGGATGAAGGGCTTCTCTGCCTCCACTCCACGGTGGGCTTTGAAGGTGAAGGCAGCTCAGGGAAGGACTTGGCTAAAGCTTTATCGGTCCAGGCTGTGTCTTGGCTATACGTTAGCTGGGTTAGTGAAGGGGAATCCTGCCCGCAGCTGCAGCAACGCCGTCTTGGATAGCGTAGCTGCTCCATCTCCGTGGTTAAGTGGTCGGTCACTGGCTCCAGAGGTGAAGGAGGGCAAATTGGAGCTGTGGGCTTTGGTCTGTGTTAGTGAGAGCTGAGAAAAGAGTGGGGTCTATTTGTGAAGTGGAAAGAGCATCAAGTG
Source organism: Cariama cristata (assembly GCF_000690535.1). Lineage (NCBI taxonomy): Eukaryota > Metazoa > Chordata > Aves > Cariamiformes > Cariamidae > Cariama > Cariama cristata. Next base: position 62,834 of record NW_009603028.1, on the reverse strand, counting down.
GAAATGCTAATTTTAAGAGTTTCGCATGAAAGCGGAGGAGCAGAGTGAACCCCTTGCAGGCTTTGCAAAGCAGAGAATCTGGGACCACAGAGAGATGCCAGGTCCCCTGGATGTTGTGTTTGCTTGTGCATCTGTCCCAGGCAGAGGAACTGATGCGTAGCCTTAACTGGCTGCTATTTATATGTCGGGAGTTTTTCATGGTATTTGTCCTTGGAGTGATTTCTCTCTGTTCTGATGTCAGCCAGATTTAACAAGCTATCTAGTTTCTTAGGGAAAATCATTGCTTTAGACACCTGACCAACTTGAAACCCTTCACTAAGTGACTCTGACAGATCACGAATGTGTTGCTGCTTTTAGGAGGTGGGGGAGATGGGGTGGATGGCTGGGAAGGTGAATGAATGGGACAGCACGTGAAAAGAGGAAGATGTGCCAATGGCAAGCGTGGACTAGAATAATTTAGAAAAAGGGCACTGAATCATAGGGAGTGGATGAGCGCAGAATCTTGCATGTGTCAGGCAGATAGGACAGATGTGAATTTATATTAATTAACAATTAATGCCAGCTGAGGCTCCAGAGCCGGTAAATGGAAACTGTCTGCAGCAGCTCCCTGCCAGGAGGGTGGTGCCTGCTCCTGTTTTTGCGAAAGCCTGAAGGAAGGGGCTCCTGGCGTGCTTTAGTGCTGTCTCGGGGCTTTGTGTGTGTGCTCCCCTCTTGCTGTTTCAGCAAAAGCCGCCCCCTCCCCCAGGATGGCACTGGGAGTCTGCCCAGCCACCTTTCTCCAGGGACAGGACTGAAACTTGGAATTAAATGACAAAGTCATAAACCTGATCTTACCCACGTAGTCGGAGGCCGCTGCTAATCCCCAGCTAAAACCCGTTTCTTTGAGTGAAACCGCTCTCCCCCAGTTGCGCTGCCTTACAGTTATGGAAAAGCACTTCTGAAGATGAAACTATTTCTGACTGTAGTATTTGAGTTTCAAACCAAAACGTGGGTGGTGAATTAAAACCACTCTTTGAACGTGGCACGGAGGAGCGTTAGGTACGCCGCTGCTCGGCAGCTCTGCTTTGCCTTTCATGAAGGCCATCGTCTGATGGGCAGAGACGGAGGGTGAAGTTTCCATTGCTCAGCCCCGGCTGTTTCACACCCACGCTTTGCACAAGCACGGGTCCCGTATCCTGCAGAAGGGCAGGGGGCTGGCGATGGTGTCGGCAAGGACTGGCCTGGAGGCTGCTAAATCAAATGGAAAAGTTGCCCTTGCCTTGATATTGAGCTCTGAAATGCTAGCTGGCTTGAAAAGCTGCCGAGAAGGTAGTGGGTGCTAGGAAGGGAGCGTGGAGGGAGGGGTTCCCCCCACCCCGGGGTTAGGGCTTGATATCGGACGTGCCGAGGGGATGCGAGCTCTTCTGTGGTGTGGCAAGGCACGGAGACCGAGCGGTGTTGGTCATCCTTCCCCAATGGAAACGGCACCAGGGACTTTGCTGGGGCTTGCCAGTGGGCTAGCAGCCTGGGCTGTGGTACCCAGGACCAGGGCTCCTGGGTTTGTGTCTCTGGCTCTCTCGCTGCTTTGCTGGGCCTGGGTGAGGATGAGGATGTCTGCAAGACCTGGCCATGTGTAATTGCACATAATTAGGCTAATTGGCACCCCGAAGCTGGCTGTGCCCACTGCTGGCACATCACTCAGCCTCGGCTCATTTCTTCTCTCCATCATAGTGCTCTGCGTTGTTCTGGTTGTGTTTTCTCTGGGGAAGTCCCTCTGTGCACACACATTCACTAACCATATGCCTTGCAACTGAACAAGGGGAAAAAGAAAAAAGAGAAAGAAAAAAAGGCAAACCACTGAACAAAACCCCAGCTCTTTTCACGGGGGGTCGATAGAAACCTGGCCTTTCTGACGGAGGTGGGGCTGGTGGTGGGAAATGTGCCTGCATCCTCAGCCCAGGCTGGCCATTGCACACAAAGGGGGTTGCTAGCATCTGCTCTTGCTTGTGGTATCTAAATCGAGATACCATCGAGGGCCCGTCGGCTGGTTAAAAGCGAATTCTACAAAACCCTGTGAATAGCTACAGAGTTTGCCTGCAAAAACTCCCAATCTGCCCTTCCTGAAATGAGAGCTTGACTTCTGCTTTGCAGCAAAGAAGGGTCTCTGGCCTCTTCCAACCCAGCCTGCCTTCTCATCCTTGCTGTTTAATATTGCTCTTTTTTCAACAGTTCAACTGTAGAGGTGGGGGAAGCTGGTTACTCATGTCAAAAGCATGGCAGGGTTTTATCCTGCTTACCTGCTTGCCCGAGAGCCTCTGTTACTTTTATTGAAGGGTTTGTCGAGAACCAGGGACCTCAATGATATCAACGTGAAGTGTTGGGTTGTGTTGCGTGACCCAGGCTTCCGTGCCTCTCTGTCCTGGATTTATCACTGGAGTCTTTCTTTGGATGTCAAAACCTGTTGGCAAAGGGGCATGAAGCATCTTGAAAGCACTCTGCCCTGCCCGCCCGAGGGATCGGGGAGGCTGTGGGAAGGCTGGAGGTACCATCCTCTGTCTGAGACAAGCTGAGAAATGGGTGAAAACTGTGAATCTGCTTGTTGGGAGCAATGCCACCAACGTCTGCTCAGGGTCAGGGTCTCAGCAGCCTGTGCATCTGGTCTTTGCCGTTGCTTGTGCTGTTCCTTAAGTGTTGGAGTAAATAGCTTGTAGAAAGGGGCCAGACTTTTCTGCTGGAACCCCTTGTGTGCTTTGAGTTGGCTGTTTGCGCTAGCGCTGCGAACTGGGTTTGTGCAAAAGTTGGACTCATTTAAATGAGCCAAAGGATGTCAGACATCTAGATTCCAGTGGAATTTGGTGAAAATAAGATGTGTACCTTCTCAGATAAAGTAGTTAACTGTTCTTACCGGAGTGTGAGATCCATTAGGAAAATGCTTTGTAAAATCTATCGGGAATGAAGCAAGCCGCTTTCTATAGAAGTGACTGTTGCACCCCAGAGAATGCAACGCGGACTTCTGTACCTGCTGTGGAAATGGATATGCTGATTTGGAAATGTAGTAAGGATTTTTTTGTTTGTTTGTTTTAAAGTTGTTTACAAAAGTCTTGGGGAATATTAGATGATGTGCGCTGGCACGGTTAGCTGTCATAATGCTAATTGCTTTAGGAAAATGGAAATATTTACCTGTACGTAGAACTGAATAGATTTGCAGGGTATATTTATTTAATACACTCCCTTGAGGCTATGCTTGGTATAATGAGTCTTCTGATGGGATTTGAATTGAACCAGACTAGAACCAACAAAGGAGGCTGCTGCAGCTCTGTCAGGTTTCAGAAACGCTTTCTGTGCAGCCACGCCTGTGTAGAACAGCTTTCCATGAAGATGTCAACGCTAATAATTCAGCATGGAAATACCTTGAAACCAACGGCAGCCTTGCTGTATGGTAAATGTACAGTTTGCTAAATTAAGCCTTTATGTCGCAGGACAAGTATGATCTCACCTAAGATGGAATTGCTTATTTCTATCTTTTTTAGGAAAGTCTGTCCCCTTTTTTTTTGTTTTTTCTTTTTTTCTTTCCCCCCACCCCCCAGAAAGTCTAGGAAATGCCACGCCACGCTACGCGGGCGCCTTGCTGTGGATTTTTGCTGATGGCCAATGTTTTAGCATCTTGCTTAGTGACATCCCGCCAGCGGGTGTGGGTCGGTGTCATTGACTGCTGTTGCTGGACCTGCTGCAAAATGGAGCATCTTTCTTGGGGTCTCCTATCAAGCAAGTATCAGAACATCTCTGTTTTGGGCAGAGGAAGTTTTCAGCCCTGATGAATCCAGAGAAAAGCTTGGACGAGGTGACCCTGAGTGTCTTCTAATGAGGAGAATGCAGCAGCGCTTTTACTGTCTGTTTGATTATGTCAAACCCTACACTCTTAGATCGAACTGCTTTTTTCAGTGCTTGAAGTTAGTGCTACGGACACTCTGGATGCTTTCTGTTCTGCATGGGGTCCGGAGTGGTTTCTAGAAGATCTGCTCTTCCTTTGGCAGCCTGGGGGGTTTATAAACCGAAGAGCTGCTGGCAGCACATGCTTTGCTGGGCGATTTCTCGCAGTGCCAGGCTTCCTTGCTCAGCTTGACCCCGGGTGCTCACACAAACAGGTTACTACTGCTCTTTGGAGAGCTGCAATGCTGGAGCTGCTTCCTACCCTGCATCGTAGCTGCAGAAAGCCCTAAACATGCGAGCAAGGGATGCCTTTGTCATTCCTCCTGGAAACCAGTGAGCGTGGCAGATACTGGTCTCTTCAGCAGGTAGCATTCCTCTGACAAATGGGTCTAAATATTACCGTTAGCTCTGGGGCTCCTACTGTAACCTGGCTGTGGCCAAAAAAGCAACGTGGCTGAGGGTGTGGGCACGTTATTCCTCAACCGGACCCCAAACCGTGCTGCGCTGTTCCCCGAGGCAGCAAGGTCTGAGTCCCAGTTTAAGGAAATCTCCCTCAAAAAAAAAAAAAAAAAAAGCAAAAAAAAAAAAAAGCTGCTTTTCTGTTCTCCAAGCCAGGATCCCGATTCCTGTGTGTTCTTCTTCCATACCAGAGGTCTCTGCTGCTGTCCTACTCCTGCGATTCACTCAGCTCAGAAGTTTGTACCTACTAGTCCTGTTCTAAGGATTAATAACCTTACAGATTGAGTTGCTTCTGTGACTGTCGCAGCCTCGCTTCTGCTTCAACTACGTCGTGACAGCTCCGTTGGTGTATATCCTTCGCTATTCAGCCCTCCAAGGACTGGCTCTGTGTGCAAACACAACAAACTGATGGAGCTTTATATGCTCTTTAAATGGATAATAACTGTCTGGATCCTTGAAGCACCTCTGAAGATTTCTTCCTAGTTGCTGAATAGGAAACTTAGTCCTGCAAAGCGCTGCATCGCCCCGGGTTACGCCTGCTCTCACAACTCAGTCTCCTTGTTTCTCTGCTGGAAGGAGCTTCAGTTGTTTATTTGCTTGGTGGCTTCCGAGGGCAGGGGTCACATCCTGCCCTTCCTTCGCTGAGGTGGGGTGACTCTGGCTGGGGAACCCGGGGATCCATCTGCTCTGTATCGACAGCATCTGCTGTGAGTGCTGACCCTTGCTCCTGGCTGGGGTCGAGAGGCTGTAGCATAGCAGAAAGGAAGTCTGGTGGTGGTTGGTCCTCTCCTCCTCCTTTTCCAGTTTCTTGAACCCCCTCAGCGTGCTGTGGTGGAGTTTGTGTTGAACCAAGCAGTGCTTAACCACACACGAAGCGCGTAGGCGTTGTCTCTTGAGCCACATTTGCTTTGATCCTCTCCAAACCTAACAAAAAGAAGTTTGACCATTACAAATGCTCCCAGTTCTCTTGCTGACGTTGGGCTAAATTGGGTCTTCAAACCCCAGGCACTAGAGGGGCTGCCACAGATGCGCACCCGGGGCTGGCTTCTCTGGGGATGCCCCAAAATAAAGGCAGTGACACCTTGGGCACGTGCTGTTCCCAAGCCCTGTGGCCATCGCTTTCAAGTCTTGGGGTCACTCTGGCTTTCACGTCTGCCGTATTCTGGGGTTGAGATCCTGGGTCTGATGGTCTGTGGGTCTCAGCAGCCAGTGTGTTCGTTTGGCAGCTTTCTCTTCTGGGCAAGATGCACGTTGTACCTTCTTTGAGCTGTGTGAGAGAAGGGGAAAAAGAAAAGGTGGTGATCTGGAATAACTTGCTTCCATCTCCTTTGGGATCTCACTTAGGAACTTTATTATTTACCTAGAGGTTAAAAGATCTTAGGTCCCAGCCCAGCTCCGTAAGCGTTAGCTGGGAGCTGTATCCCTCTGTGATACCTCAGACAGTCGTTTTCAAGAGTTCTTCTGCTGGTGGGTAGGGATGCTGGCACCCTGCTTCCCCCGTGCCGCATTCGGTGGCCTCTGAATCCTTTCAGAAGTATCATTTCAGGGATGGGGCTTTTTATCCATAGGGTGTTTGCTGGAGTGGTTTAGAGTACTGGGATTCCCATCTGGGCTGTTAAAAATGCCTTGGTTTATAGATTTCTGAGGGTGTAACGGTGTTGCTCAACTATTTGTTCTGCTTTATCCCAAGACCGGCACAAGGATGCATTCCAGCAGAAGAAAGCATTCCTTTTTTTTTGGAAATGAGTAATACTGTATGGAAACGATGACTCCTTAGTAATTAAAGAGAAATTATTTGATAACTTTTAGCACAGAGAAAGGTTTCCTTTTCCAGAGCTTCTGCTGGAAGGTTGCTCCCACCAAAGGGCCTGTTTTGGAGCCGGAGGTCCCTGTATCAGATTTACCTGGTCCTGAGGAGCTGTGCCACCACCATTGCTTATTTTGGTACCCACCAGGTCAGGAAGGGTCTGTAGCCATTGCATCAGTCAGAGTTTATTGTAGTGCATGGATGGGGGACAGCTGGCATCTACCTAAGATTTTTCCCTTTTGTGTAAGCGGGTAAATCCCAGCTGGAGAAGCCGATCTGCCTTTGTCTGACCCATGCCCAGATTTGCTCATGCTGGCTACCGAGCGCTCGAACGGGGCCGTACCTCAGCATGCACCAGGCTTTCGTGGTGCGGGTGGCCGTTCGGCAAGGGCCAGCTGTAGGGGTGCGAGAGCTGGTGAAGAGCTGATGCGGTTAAATTAAGGAGTTAAGAGCCAGAGCTGATGTTTTGAGGGGCTCCACACAAGGAAAGCGATGTTGAGGGCTCGGCACGTCAATGACTGCCAACCCCATGGCACACTCCGTCCTGATGGGTTTCTCACCATGGGCTTTCTGGTGTTCTCGTGGCTACCGGACCCTTCGGCTTTTGAACGTGCTGTGCACTGGTCAGCCTGGCCACAACCCTACACCAAGCCCTCTCCCACCGTGCAGGGTCCCTCCCGGCAGCCCAAGCACTGCCTTGTTGTTAGTCTGTGCTGGGGACTTAGGACTGCGTGCAAGTCTCTCCATTTTCTCTCTGTTGATTTTTAATAAATTTCTTTGTGTAGCTTTGGTTCCCAAAAGGCACTTGCGGGTAGCTTTTTAATTTAAGTTTGTTTTTTTTTTTTTTTTTTTAGATGGATTGAACGATGGAAGGGAAATGCATTTCTCTGCAGGAAAGCAGGATTGCCTGAAGTAGGGAATGTATATTTACTTGTAGTTGTGGAGATGAAAAGTTGTTAGATCCCCAGTCTTATTTAAAGCAGTTCTTTAGGGGTGACTCAGTTCTGCAAAAAACGCTAACAATTGAGCGGTTGCCTGAATGACCTACTGCACAATAATGCTGGTCGTTTGCTGACATCAAACCAACGGCATGATATTAATAATGCACTTTTTTTTTTTTTTCCCTCCCATACCCTGGAGATCTAGTTTGGATCCACTTTATTTGCTTCCTTTCTCAGAATATTGCAGATCTTCCTATAAACAATCCGTGAGTCCAAAAGGTCTGACTCGAAGCCCAGGGTTCACCTGCAAGCGAGTGGTGCTTGCTCCTCCGACGCACGGCTGGAGCTTGCAGTCCGTGGCAGGCTGTTTGCAGGTTTTAGTATTGCCATTTAGCGAGAGATGCGTGGGTTGGTGCTTTCTTCTTGTCTGCTCTGTTGTGGGTTGGTTTTGCTTACCAACAAATGTACTCCAGTAAAAACCATAATGAAAAAACAGCTCTAAAGATGCTTTCTGCACGTACAGCTTACTCCAGGTCAGGAGAAAAACGAGCTGTATTGATAAAAGCACCTCGGGCTATGCAGTTGTGGCTTTACCCGTGGGATGAAGTGGTAGAGAGCTCTTGGTGCACGCGGAGTAGGATGGGGCAACCTTCGCAAACCAAAGAGCCTTAAGTTCAATTTTGGCTGGTTTTGCTATTGTTGTTTATTCCTGTCTTTACAGGAACAGGGAATGAGCTGGGACTTGGAAAGAGATGTGCCAGAATACCCTGTGAGTGGGAGGGGTGGGCTTGGAGTCGTTCGTAGCTCTCTGAGCTGCACGAGGGGTTGAGGATGGGCGCTGTGACAAACCTCATGGTTTTGTGAATTCCTGCCTAGTCCAGGCAGAAAAGCCTCCGGGGATTAAGTGCTCAATTTCAGGACTGGAAATCCCAAATGGAGATGATCTTGAATTTGAAAACACCCTTTTCATGCCACAGGCCTGTAGTGTCTTCCCTGGCTGAAGAAGGCAGCCTGTGCACCGTAGTGCCAAGCATCATGTACCCGTCCATCCGCAGCCCTCTGAGATGAGCTGTGCAAGGAGGTTTTCTTTGTTCTGGAAATCCATGGGAGTGGTGCCGATGCTTGCAGAGGGCTTTCTCCCTTTTTTCTTTTTCTCTTTTTTTGCTGCTGAATTTGGAAATTGCCTTTACTCCCTCTTCTGTTTGTCGGGGCTGCAAAGGTTTTCTCCTCAGCTTCCTGTGGTTCTTGCAAGCTAAATAACGAGCTGTGTACGCGTGTATGAATCGGTTCCTATCCAAGCAGTGGGAGTCATTAAGGGAAAGGGCGTTTAGGTTTCTGTTTAGTGACACAAAGACAATGTCAAAGTTGACGGAGCCCCAAATTTGCCCCCAATACACTCCTTCCCTGTCTTGTTATACCGTGCTGTCCCACTCTTGAGTGTTTGCAGGGAGTTTGTAAGTGGCCTGTGCTGTTCCCTCTGGGTATTTCACTGAGAAAAAGATGCTGAAACGGGACTGATGCGAATCGATTTTGTAGCTGTGGTCAACAGCTGTTGCGGTGGAAAAGGGAGAGGGTTATGATGGTTATGGTCCTCCCTTCCCAAGCACTCATCCTTCCACTTGGAGGGAGGCTGGAGATGAGGTCCTTTTGTTCCTCTTGCCTTCTTCCTCATGGGAACCCAATGCCTTGGATGCTGGAAGATTTACAGCCCCAGCACCTCTGCCCTCTTCCCGACACGGACAACCTACACCAAGTCATCCGTTCTCAGCATCATGCAGATCTGGCTCCGGCTGAGGTACGGCATCCCAGGACAACAAGTATTTCCATGGGAGCCTTGGTGGATGAGGGGAGGTGTCAGTGTCCATGGTTCCCCTTGTCAGAGCAGCCTTTGAGGAGTTCGCACCCCTGGGCAGATGTTGCTGTCACACCGACCGGGATATTCTCAGAACCGGTGTGCGCTTGCAGCTATGGGTACGTGCCCACGAGAAGCTCTCATCCCACTGTTTTACCAGAGATGTTTCCTTAGTTTTTTTTTCCTACTGTGTTCTGGCTAGCAATATTGTGCTGGTTTTATTGCCGTTAGGCATTCAGCGGAAACGTTCTGTGTGGCCTTTGGCAGCTTTGCGTTGTCCCTGAGCTCCATTAAGCTCCATTAGAGGCATTCGTTCCTACGCCAGGAGCAGTTTTGCGGCACAGTTAAGTGCTGGCCCTGCAGACAGTGGATTTCTGAAAGGGTGTCGCTCCTGTGATGTCAGGAATCCAAGGCTTGGAAACACTGGGATTCCTGTTTACCATCTGTTTCCATGGCCCTTCCCTAATAGACCTCTCCTCCTCCAGAATTCAAGGATCTTTTAATCAAAACTGTTTGGCTTGCGGTGGGAGGGAGGAAATCCCAAATTGTGGAGGAGATGGTGACATTTCTTGACCTTTTCCGTGTGTATCTCGGAGACAAACACACTCTAATGAGTGTGCGTATGCTTATGTTTGTAGGTTTAGTCTTTGGGCTTTTTTTCCTAACGCAGGCACTCGGCGAGATGCTAGGTTACGCATTTCTCTGCGACTATCGAGATAAACTTTGGAAACCCTTTGGGGGGACAGTGCGTTAGCTAATCTGACCCACAGACGGCTGTATACAGGGAAGTAGCTTACTAAGTGTTTCCAGATATGCTCTTCTTGAGAACCCGCATCTCACTTTGCTTGGAAAACTGCGTGTTGCAGTTTTGAGTCGTTTGGTTCAGAGTCGTGCCACAGACCCATCTGCCGATGCAAGAACTCTTACAACGTCGTCCTTTCCTCCGAAGGGAGTTTTGAGTGTGCAGCCGATTCCCTTGCCGTTGGTGCTGCCGAGAAACGCTCGATAAGCTAGCTTTCTTATCATACGGTGTTAGTTGTGGCTCATCTTCTCCTCCTTGCTCATGAAAAATATTACAGCAGTCCCATGCAGAAATGTCTGCTGGAGCATGATCTACAACTGAGCAATACTTTCAGAATTGAGTGACTCTCGGTTTGGGGTGCTCGTTGTGTGACTTGTGAGATTACTCAAAAGAGCCTGGCATTTAGAAAGTGGATTTTTTTTCAGTGGCTTCTGAAAAATCGAGCCATAAAACTGGTGCCACTTGGGAAATCATTGGTCTGGTATGCGTATTTAGTACACGTTAAAGCCTGGGGAAACGTCAGTTCTTGCGACTCCATCAAGAAAACTTGATCAAGACTGATAGCATCAGAAATGAGGTCAGTAGATGGTTTGATGACACTTAAAATACAAAGATTACATGAAAGTAGCACACAATATGATGCAACATTTTTCCCTTAGGGTGAGCTGTCTTTCTCTCCCTCTTTCTGCTATGTCCTGTGACAGATGTACACCGACTGCACGGTTGCTTTCCAGCAGCGTGCAAAGCAGCGTTCCCTTTCCTGCTGCTTCCCTGGCTATGCACTGGTCCCGAATGGACAAATCTGCTTTTTGACCTCGCAGTTGTGCAATTGGGCTCATTTTCCTCTGTGCTCTTGGGAAAGGTGGCTGGGGCACCACAGCTTGAGCTGTGACTGATTGGAGTTTAAAAGCAGCTCCTTCCCCTTAAGTTGAAGAGGCAAAGCTGCTGTAGCTGAGGCTGGAGCAGTCTTGTTATCTTCTGTAGGCTGGGCAAAGAGGGAGATCCTGGAACATGGATTTGCCGTGGTGTTTGCACCGCTGCTTGAGAAATCCTCTTGTAGCACAAGGGCTCGTCGCTGCCGCAGTGTATCGCAGACCAAAGCGTGCCTTTCATTCCCGGACAGAGTTGCAAAGGAAAGCCTTTCTTCTTTCGAGCTCTGAGCATCGCCTCTTCAAAACAAACTTTAAATGGGGGAGACTGACGGCCTGAGGCTTGTATTCTTGCTGGGGAGAATAAGAGGTTTAGTGCCCTTGATGCTGGAGCTTTTTCTGGGTTTTTTGTCATGAAGTGTGCTGGGAAACCCTTAACGAAATGCCTTGAGTGTCCTCAGGGATGCAGGTCTTTTCTTGGGACCAGTTCATCTGCCAGCAGCACGACAGCTCGGAGGGTATGAGCCTGGTGGGTGCTGGGTGGGAAGCAGCCAGCCAGGATCAGACCTGGAGCCAGAAAAATCAAAACTATTTTCTCAGCCTGTGGTTTCCTCCAGAGGGGGAATCTCCTGTCTGTGCCGCAGAAAGCGTATGAGGCTCTTGCTTTTGCCTGATCTGAGGGAGAGGAGGACAAAGTCCTTTGGGAAAGAGACCGCTCTTGATGAATGAGAAGACTTTCTCCACGGTAACATCTGAATGGAGGGGGTTTCTGAGTGAAAGCTGTTACTGCGACGTGCTGGGGAGGCAGGCAGTGAGCTGCTAGGTAGGGCTGGGGCTCTGTGCCTGCCTCGCAGGGAGGAAGATGCTGTCTGCCCCTCGGGCAGCAGGGAAGGCACTTGGGGCAGGCTTCGGCTAATTTACCCTTTCACATGTCACGTATGCATTTTGCAGGTGGTTTCATCCCAACATCAGCGGAATTGAGGCAGAGAAGCTGCTCCTGACCAGGGGTGTCCATGGCAGCTTTCTGGCTCGACCCAGTAAGAGCAACCCAGGAGATTTCACTCTCTCGGTCAGGTAAGCAGCCAGCAGCAGACGAGAAGTGGAGGAAGGGGCTGTCTCGAACTCTCCAGCACACCCTGCTCCGATTAACGGATGTGCAAGGGGAGAGATGCTGCACAGAGGTGTCCTCTCTGGTACCACTTGAAGTGGAAGGGTGACTGAACTCTCCCCATCGCTGCAGAGTCTGGGCTAAAAGCCACGCGCTGCTTCCCCCAGCCGGTTTGTTCATCCCTGTGGGTTGCACATATCCCTGTCCTGCCAGGGTTGGCTCTGTGCCAGTGGCATGTGTTTCCAGAGGCGTTGTTGCCAGAGGAGGGAAAAGATAACAAGGTATTTTCTGGGGAGGGTATGTTCAATCCCAGCAGGAA
>NW_009603028.1:37351-50757 GCF_000690535.1 Cariama cristata | reverse complement strand
CAGGAATGAATTGTCTGACTCCCATTTCGAAGGAACTTAATGTAGGTGCCTTTGGGAGAGCCTTGTTTTCTGTGTCCGTAAGGGATCCCAGGAGCATCTCCGTAAGAGGGTGAGCTTGCTGACCAGCCTCACAGTGCCTGTGTTCCCAGACAGTATCGCGCACGTCACCTTTAAAGTGCTATCGCGTTCTTTGGGACCAAGGCAATTGCAGAAAGGAAAGCTGCAGTTTTGCCGATGGGCTTTGTGGATGCGGCCCCTTACGATGCAGTGGAGCAGATGCGCTGGGTAGAACTCCCTGAAGGGGAACTAAAGGGAAAAGGCCAAGAAGAACATTGACCCGATGAGTCCCTGAGATTAAAAGGAGCAGGTTGTGAGTTCAAGGCATGAATCTTCCATCCAGGGAAATAGCTCACCAAAGGTTTCTCCAGGCACTTGTAACACAGACCTCTTTTATTGGGTTGTTTTTTTTTTTTTGGTGGTGGCTTCTATTTAATTTAAACAACCCTCATGTTGTTTAGGAAAATCCAGTGAGTTTATAAATCCTTTGACCAACGCTGTGTTTAGAGAAACTTTGTGCAAAGGACAGAGTGGACAGAGCATTTCCACCTGGCCGGCACTGACATCTAACAGGACCTGAGCAACACCAGCACAGTTCGAGCGTCGGTCCCTCCCCGTGCACCTCTGGGTGCCGCCAGGTGCCACGGGAGCTGCTGGCAGGTCCGAGCAGCTTGGCGATGCCGACCGGCTCCAGTGAGACCTTACCCTCTCCTTGTTGCCTTAACTGCTCAGATAAAACCCTTCTCAGCCTTATTTCTTCCCCCCCTTGCAATTGTCACCAGCCTTGAACACGCACTCCTCTCTGCCAAGTGCACTCATTCCTTAGCCTGGCAAGAGAGAGAGTTTGCAGCTGCCTGATGTGTTTTTTTTTAATATAAATGCTTCCTTTTGTGTTGGGAAATACATCCCAGAAGTCCGACCCTTTGCCTCTCGGACGGCTCTGGCCGACCACAGCTTCTCCCGCTACGGAGCGATACAGCAGAAGGGAAAAATTCCGGCTTTTCCCATGCGTTGGCTGGGTGGGGAGTGTTTGGATCTGATTTTGCCAGCTCCCTGGTAATCTTGCAATCAGAAGTGGCTGTGAGTTAATGAGAGAGGCAGGAGGTGCTTCTAATTAGAATGGAAAATCATCTCAGTCACAGAGAACTGCCTTGAGCAAGCTGTGACAGCAAGGGAATACGTGTAAAATGGGGGGGGGGGTTATCTTCCTGGGAGCTTAGTGTCTCTTTTCGTGTAATTTGGCGAGTCAGGGTGTTGTCTGATGGTAAAGTGAAGCCCTGACAGCACCTGCTTAGCTAGGCAGTGTGCAAGCAGATGCAGGTTATGGCTCTGCAACAGTGTCCTGATGGGGAAAGATACCCAGCAAGCAGCGTAATTACCCCGAAATAGCAAGGGAAATTGCTTTGCCGGGAGAGCCAGTTCCCACACCTGCATTGCTGCACTCGTGCCTTGTGCCGCGGAGTCAGTCCACGAGTTTGCGTGGTTTTCTTTCCTTAGCTCTGTCCCTCCGCCAAAGGCCACGTGTGTTTCTACTGTCGAGGTTTGTTGTCTTCCACCCGTGCTGGTCCGCTGCCTCCTCTCTTCCAGCTGTGGCACCTGTTGAATAAAAACTTGGTCTCCCGTGGAAGAGCTGCGACTGCCTGTGGAGTCCCAGAGCAGTTTCTTTATTGCCAGTATTTCTTTACCCCTTTCTGCTTTCTCTGTGGCAGAAAGCAGAGAGCGGGGAGGAAGGGAGCCTCAGATTATCGGAGGGGGTTTGGACCACTTCCTACTGCAGGGAGACCTTTGTGTTGCAGTAAATGTTTAATAACAGTATTGTTTTGGCCGTAAGATCGAGCCAATTAATGCCCTTAATGTATGCACGCTGCCCTGCAGTAATGAGACGCAAGTTAAGAGCATCTCGTACAGCATGCCTTAACATCATAGTATTGAACAATACCACCACAACCCACTGACAGATGGTAACTCGGTGGAAAGTCTGACCAACTCTCACCGTTCCGAGTAAACCAAAGTTGTGCCACGTACCATGTTTCCAGGAAAGCACATTAAACGTGACACACCAGCTTAGAGGCAATGGGTTGAGCTTTGAGGCATCACAAATTGAAGACAAGGAAAGAATTCTTTCATTGACTACTTCTACCTGCAAATCCTTGCTCCTTCCTGGCTCATCCCATGACTTGAGGCAAGGGTTGTCCTAGAGCCTGGGGTATGGAAAATTTGCTTGGACGTGGTCACTGGTTAGGTAGACCAGTTTTGTGTATACTTCCATTTGAGCGATACGCTCTTTTCCCAAAACATAAATGTACTTGGGAATTAGAGCTGCAAAACCTAACAGAGTATAGAATAAGTAGTTTTATGTGCTGTGAAAGCTGAAAACTTGGGCGGCTGTCTTCCCCCTATGTTTTTCCCCTTTCCCTGTTACACTACACACACAGAGATGGAACAATGTGTTATTATTCTCACCTAGAACTGTACCCCAATAAAGCTTTTTTATTTTTATCATCTCTGGACTGGACAGGTATATATATATTTATTTTTTTTTCCTTTCTGAGAAATAAAAGGTTTTCAAGGAAGCAATATCGATATCTTTGAAAAAGTACCTAAAATAGAGTTGTCAGTAGGAGAAAGTACCTTTAGGAAAACAATCAAAACCTCTTCCTTCTTCTTTCAAGCCCCCCCTTCAGCTTCTTCGAGGGTTTTTGAAAGCCAGTGAGGGGAAATGCAGCTCCTTTTAATTACAGAGAGGATGTGGGCTGAAAAACAAGCAGGTGATGGAGTTTGGGCTGACCAGACCACACACCGAGTGACCGTGTGCTGGTGTGTATCCAGATATGTGTCCCTGAAGAGAGGTTAGGAAATAATATTGCAGAAGTTAGGAAAAGATTTCCATGAAACTGTGTGGCTGCTTTCCCTTTCTTTCTTTACCTCTGTGCACTCTTTCAGCCTTTACCATTACAACGACAAGTCTTTACAGGGCTCTGGTTTTTCAGCTCTCAAGAGGCAAGCCA
The DNA here is from genome assembly GCF_000690535.1 of Cariama cristata. Lineage (NCBI taxonomy): Eukaryota > Metazoa > Chordata > Aves > Cariamiformes > Cariamidae > Cariama > Cariama cristata. Next base: position 47,692 of record NW_009603028.1, on the reverse strand, counting down.
CGTGGAGAGGACATGATACAGTTCATCAATGTATGATGTTCATCCTGGTCTCAAAAGAATAGAAAGAACTCTTCAAAAAAAAATCCTCAGCTCTGAGTCCAAACTGCCGGCAACTTGTAATCGGCCAAACCTGGCTCCTTTCATCAGCCCTTCCTCTTCTGAAACGTGCTGCTTCTTGGGATATCTCTGCAGAGAAATTCAAGAGCTTGTTCCACCCAAAGGATCAGACGTAGTCGGGTGCCAAGAGGGCTGTGTTTCTGAGAAGTCTTTGTTTGGTGTGCTGGTGATACGTCAGTACGAGATACTGAATTGGGATTTCTTGGCTCATCTTATTCTTTGGGCACTTCAGCAAATACGTGGAGCACATCAACAGGGAGGAAAGCGGTCTGGCAACTTCAGCTGAAGTGTAATGTTGACGGAGAGTCATTTCGAGTAAGGCTGTAGTAATATCTGCTGCGTCTCTACGTGAGCTGTCTAGTTTTGTCCCATGCGGTAGCTGCGGCACTGCTCTCTGTAGGTATTTCAGTGTTGCCTCAACCCAGACAATAAGACAGCTCTGTATCAGCGGGTCACTTCACGTGGGTGATGATTCCTCACCGCGAGGACTGGGTCCTGCAGGTTATGAGTGGTAGTGTTTGCCGAAGGTAACGACAGCACTCCGGCACTTCAGGCTGGGTTTGGGGTGGCTCACAAAACCTGCACTGAATTGGGACCGTTTGGAGGAATGTCTCGGCTTCGGAGCCTGGAAGGGGCTGTAAAGTGGAGCCGGGCTTGCAGGAGAGCTCTGGGAGATGTTGTGGATGGTGGGAGCAGAGCTTGGTAGTTAGGGGATTTTCGGACGATGCAAGGCGAGTTTATTTGCATGTTGCGGTTCTGATGAGTGGCTGTTACAAAAACTTCCTTGCCTTTCTTGTATGCTGTGTCACATCTCGTTTCCTAGAAGGACCTGGTACTGGGTTTGCTTTTGATATTGAGTCTTCCAAATTTTATTCGTGATTCTTGACAAAATAGACCTCCTTTTGAAAGCGAGGGATGTTGGGGGAGAAATATGGGAAACCACAAAGGAAATGCCCCGTGTTTCCAGGCTTCAGTGCTTGCCTGGATCTGCCAGAGCATGTTTTCAGAAGACCAGGTGTTTAGGATCGCTTCTGAAGACAGCAAACAGATTCTTACAGTTTTGGCCAGGTCTGGGTAAGTAGCTTGAACAAAAGCAAAAGGCATGTTGAAAGTTCGCCGAAGTGGTGGTTGGCCCGTGGCCACAACAGTACTGCAAATGCCAAGACAGTTAAGAACCATCCATCAGAGACCTTGTTAATTTGGTAATTGGGTCACATTTTATGGGAACAGATCTTATCCTCGTTCATGGGATACAGCACAAAGTGCTTCTGGGTAACAAACTCTCGTTAGAGCTACAGTCTCCCAGGGTGGTTTCCCTGTTAACACTTCCATTGAGCATTCCTATACGTAACTGGACTTTTTTTTTTTCCCCCAAAAGGCATGTACAAATACAGTCTGGGTGCAGGTTAAGACATGCAATCAAGGAGGATTTTATGTCCTGTAGAATACATAGTCCGGGAAAAGGAGTAAATCAATACTACAGGTGTGTTACATTGGTTGAGTTGCTGCCTGCAGACCACACAATTGCAGCACAGGAAGAAAGTTGGACCTAGAGAAGAATGGAAGGAGACTTGAAAGAGGCTCTTTTCTAAAACCGTTGTCCTTGTGTCCCGTCATAACAGCACCTACCAGCCCTACTAAGGCCCTGTAATCCAGACCTACCTCTCGCAAATATTCGGTGAGCGGTAAGCCTGATTCTGCTTCTTCCAAGGCAGGCCAGCCAACGAAGGGAAGCACTGTCTTCACGTTATGGCTAGGAAAGAAGTGATGGGCCCAGAGTCACCTTGAGAGCCTCTGAGAAGGCACTGAACATCAAATCATCAAATCTTGGCTAAGTGCTTTTATCACAGGACCCTTCTTCCCTTAGGAAAGCATGTTCTCTGACAACAACGCCTTCCTTTTGTCCTGGCGTGCCTTGAATTTATTTGGAAGCGGATCGTTCGGTGAGAGATGTAACACTAACATGCCTTTGGCTTACTTGTGCTCATGTTTGCTGCTATTTACAACTTCAGCAAGGCAGAGGAGTGTGTTGAAAGCCTCCTTTTGATGGCAGACGGTTGGCAAATGATCTGTGCTTCACATCCCTTCCTAGGGCAAAAGACTGGATCTCTTTGGAGCAGGAAGCACCTTCAGGAATGCGAAAAGCATAAATAAATAGGGCAATGGTGCCGATGTGTGAGTTCACTGAGTAGTTGGATGTCCTTGGTCCCTATGCACCTTCTGGAGCTTCTAACGCCTTTGGTGAGCAGTAGGGCTCAGGCAGGCAGCTGAATTGCTTCTTCCTAGGAATAGGGTATGAAGAATTTGAAATCCATACCTAATCTCTAGAATTCACTTGGCTGTGTCTCTGAAACTGCATGCAAGTGTCAGTTGGTTCTGTTGGGTTGTATTGGCGGATAGTGAGTTTTCGCTGAGAGCCCAAGCTCTCATTTAATTGAAAGCAAACATGCAGCAAAGTTTCTAAACCCTGTGCAAGAATCTTCTTGTTTTTTCCATAGAGAGTCTTTGGAGTTTTTTGGGTTGCTTTTTGCAGCTTGTCGTATGTGCATGCTGGGAAGTTCTAGGCTTTCCTTGTCTGACACCGGCAGGAAAAACACATGACCAAAAAAGGCTTTTGGGGATACAACAATCAAAGGCATTTCTGACATTTTAAAGTGGTTCTTTTGCCTTCAGTGACACAAAAAGGGTCTGTTTGGGGGTTTTGTGAGTCCTTACTGACTGCGCTCTACTGCCAAGAAGAGCAGACTGCATCTACGCTGGTGGTCACTGCAGGGTGGACACAGATTCACAAGTTGGGATATTTTGGATCAAGAAAGCCTCCGGGATACCTAGCTAAGGAGTTGTGCTGATAGTGTAAAGAAGCTTAACTTGGAATGGAGGCAACTGTCACTTGTCCAATTGCTGACTCCGAAACTGCCAAAAAAGCTGACGTCTGCTACTAAACAGTGCTGCATCCCTGTATGAGAGATGTCTTTCTGTTAGTCTGAAGGAGCCATGCCCTCTAGCACAGGGCAGCTGAGTGCTTTGGGCATCTCCTTTTGTGCTTTATTTTACCAGCCAGCACGTCGAGGGCACAGTTTAACGGATGCTGCTACTGTGCAGTCCAGTTCTGCTGCCCAGTTTGGAGCTACAGAGGCGATGCAAGCTTCCAGAGAAGAAAATGGGAAGGAAATGAAGATCGATCAATGCCCTTTGTGTTTAGCTTGACCTTGAGGGCTCACGGGATAAATGACCTTGATTATCTCTCTGCTTTTCATCCCTGAACTGCTCAAAGGCGTTGGGGGTGAGGGGAGGGTCTGTGAACTGAGCCTTTGTAGGTCTGTAATGGGGTTGGGATGTGGGGACCGAGCTCTGGAAAGAAGGGAGCTTTTGAGCCTCAGGCCAAGTGGCAAAACCCACGGTTTGGTCTGCTGCCTTCTGTGCTGCACAAAGGCTCTCCGCTCCAGCTGCTGGCGTGAATGGCAGAAGGGATTCACGTGCCAGCTCCTCTCGGAGAAGAGGCATTGTCATCAGAGTCGCTGGCTGGGATCTGAATTTCGCAGCCAGTTTTCATTTCCATCTAGTGAGTTCTGCTCATACCCTAGATTGCAAATATTTGCCAAACTTTGAAGTCTCTGCCCATAGGACAGCTGGAGTTGGCGCGGCAGGCCAGGTCAGAACTATACCCACCAGATGGACCAGGGAGAGTTAAACCCTGTCTCTCTAAATAGCCAGGAGTGTCACTCATCAGTTCCCGGTTGGGTTCTGTCGCCAAGACCTTGTTGTCAAGGTGCAACACTACTACTGAGGATCCAGATGCAGATTTTCACACCTCAGGTCTGTTTGTCAGTCTTTCGCTGGTTTTGTTCCGCTGTTAATGTGGGATGATGGTAATACTGTGGATGCTGTCTCTGCCTGTTCACACTCAGTTGGTTGTTGCCACCGAATTGGCATTAACTGGAAATCGCTTCGATGCCAGACAAAGCATCCGAGAAGGGCTGTGTGAGCACAAACTGGAATTGCTGATTCTACATTGACAAAGCCCTCTTAGCATCTGGGATGGAGTAAATAGGAATACGGCCGTCTGTCAGGGCAGTGTTCTAGGGAGGACTGCATGACATGTGGCGACTGTGGCTTGGATGTGGCTAAGAGCATTGCCATCTAATCGTAAGTCCTGCCTCTAATAAAGGCAGGTCTGGAGGAGGGGCACGCGGTGGCTGTCGTAGCCCGCTGCTGTTAATGTGTCGGTGGGCTCTTCAAGGCTTAGCACACTGAGGTCTCATTGCCAAGTTCCAGCTTGACCTGGTCTTGTTGTGGGGCTGCTGCCATGTGCTCTATCACGGCTCGTTGGACAGTCAGCCTTTAACTTGCTTGTGCACAAGACAAGCCTCTCGCACGCCAAAAGTCGTGGCTGTTAAAATCCCCAAGATAATGTGGAAATAGCAAAATCCGCGGCAGTAGTTACATAAAGGCAGCCATGCCTCTGAGCAACACGAGGGCATCCCAGGGTGGCAGCGAGCATCCCGTCACGGAGAGAGGCTGCTGTGCTTCTCACGGTGCTCTGTGTGCCCTTCACCAGGCACCCCACAGCCCTGCAGATAGATACACAGCCCCGGGCTCACGGAATTTGATGTCCTCTGCTGTCAGGCTTTTTGGGAGAGTGAGTTATAGTAAAGTCAGCAGAGTTTTCCCAGATGGACTTTCCTGAGACCTTGCAGTGCATAGTACAATGTAGTATTCAAGAGGAGGTACCAGGGAGGAGGTCGTTCCTCACCTTACCTGAGGAGCCAGGTCTCCGTCTTGCACGTGCGAGGCAGGATGGAGAAGCAGCTGGATCCCCTCGGCCAGAGGAGAACTCGGCCACCTTGGTGCTGCTCCAAGCGCTTGTCTGGACTAGAAGAATTTACACAAATAAATAAAATTACACTGCTGTAAACCCTGTGCAGATGTAGCATGATGCTGGGAACCTTAGCGAGTGAGAAGTGCAGAGAAGTGAGGTTAGCACACACCCTGGTGTGCACATCCCGCTGACACAGCCCTGTTCTGCCGCTGCTCCAGAGCCCCCTAAGGCAGACCGAGCCTTTCGCCACCGCTTGCGTTTGAGGGCCAGATCTCAACCTCTCTCTGAAATCGAGAGGTAGACAGTACCTACAGCCCAGAAAAAAACTCAACAGGAGAGGATTTTGTGGAGCTGATATCCAATACCATCCAGATATATCTGGTCTTTCCCTGCATCGCTACGGGAGCTGTACCCTGCTGCAGAAAGAGAGCAGAAATAGGGGCAGTGCCGCTTCTGAGAGCCCCAGAGCCCCTGCCACGGTCCAGCTCTTCCTTCCATTTAACCTCTTTTAGTTTTTTAGCCTTCCTAATTCCCCGCTCCGTGAAATGGCTTTTCTGTCTGACCTGGTCCGCTGCTTATACCACCTTGAGTCTCCTGCATCTCGCTGTCACGGTTGCTTTGGCAACAAATTGAGAGAGGCCGGGAGCAGCTCAGCACGGTAAAGAACGAGAAATTTGCCCGGATTTACGAATCTCTCTCTGACCCAGCTCGTCCATCAAGTAACGGGCTTCCAGCCATGTCTCCCCAGCTCAGGGGGGGCTGCTGCTAAGAGCATTTAAAATGTAATTAACCTGGCTCTCGGAGGTTAGTGTGGCCTTCTGAGGAAGGAGGCTGGGCTTTCCCAGGTTGATGGAGCTCTTGGAACAGGCTGATAAAGGCACCCAGCTGTATTCCTTTGAGCCTGGAGGGCACCACTGGAGAGGGGAAAGCATCAACCCTTTCAGTACAGTTCATAGGGTTTGCAAATATCAGGCAGTATATTGGTTTGGGTGATTTTTTTATTTTTTTTTTTCTAAACTAATTAGATGATAGCGAGTAACGTTCTGCATAGAAAACTGTTCACTGTAAACCAGAGTGACGTCAGAACCTCATCCAGCTGAGAGGGTAAGTAGTGTAGGACGTGGAAGGGATGGCAGAGGAGGAATTACTCACCTCCTCTGTGTGAGGTTGTCTGGGAAGCAGAGCGGGCTGGAAGCTTGCGAGGTACAGAGTCAGTTCTTGGCTGAGTAACCTTGGCCAAGGAGCATCCATCCCTTCCCCTGCTGTAGAAGTGTGGCCAGCACGAGCAGCATCTGAGCGAACAGAGGGCGCGTGGTGCAGCTTAACGGGGTACGTGGTGTCCCGGAGGCAGCTGGACACTGAAGGCCAGTGCTGGGTTTCCATTCTGTCACGCTTACGGTCTGGTTTGCCTTCCTTCCTCAGAAGAAACGATGAGGTGACGCACATTAAGATCCAGAACACAGGGGATTACTATGACCTGTACGGAGGTGAGAAGTTTGCCACCCTTGCAGAGCTGGTACAGTACTACACGGAGCAGCAGGGACTGCTGCGGGAGAAGAACAGCAATGTCATCGAGCTGAAGTATCCTCTCAACTGCCAGGACCCCACCTCGGAGAGGTAAGCCATGCTCTCTAACAGCCTCTGTCTTGGTGGTGGTGATGCTGTCTTCCCAGATAGCTCAACCTGGCCGGCCTCACCTGGCCTGGTTTGGGAAAGGAGCCCAAACCGGAGTGTGTTTGGGTTTCGTGACCCAAAAGCTGCACGTCTCTGGGATATGGTTCTCCAGCTGCTCTGCCTGCAGACGTGACCAGAAGCTGGCTAGGTAACATCCACAAGGCCCAGAAGCTGGTACTTGCTCAGCGTCAACATGTGCTAATAAGCTTTCTCTAGCTTTTAGGCAACTGGAAACACAGAATCGTAGAGTCATAGAATAGTTTGGGTCAGAAGGGACCTTTAAAGGTCACCCAATCCAACCCCCCCTTGCAATAAGCAGGGACATCTTCAACTAGATCAGGTTGCTCAGAGCCCCGTCCCACGTGAGCAGTATGAGTCCATCTGCAAAGGGTCCTGCAGGCATATCCTAGGAAGCACACAACTTTGGTTTTCAAAGAAACCAAACACCTGCAAGTGACTTGTCTGCCTGCAGAACGCTGGGTAGAAACGCTCCGTAAAGAGTCTTCCTCCATCCTATCTCAGCCTGTGTCATCCTAGTAGCAACACACTGTTATCTTGGAGGGATGGGGATGGCTGACTCCCTATGAGAAGCAGCTTGCCTCGGGCTGCTTCAGGATATTTCCACCAGCCGATTAGTGACCTTCTTTCTTCCCCTTCATCTGTGACACTCCAGTGACCCTTTTTTTCCTTCTCCTCCCCCTCAGTTTCCCCAGTGTCATATGCAGCAGCTGACACGGTGGGTTGGAAAGGGGAATGCCTAGTCAGGCGGCTGGCGATGCCAAAGCGGGCCCCTAATTACTCTAATTTTAGCAACCGGGGTAAGGCGAAGCCGTGACTAGTCTCGGTTCCTGAAATGGAGTGGAGGCACTCCTCTCCACGCCGTCATGTGAGCTGACTGGGCCGCGGCGCTGGGAAGTCCCTCCAGCTCATGTCCTCCCTTGTTGCCAGAGAGGTTTCTTTGCTCGTTCCAGATCGCGGTGTGAAAAGCGGCCAGGCAGTCGCTCATGTTAGCAGAAACTCTGGAAAAGTGGAAACCCCCTTCAGCTGGGTTTCCCCCTCTTCTCCCGCCAAGGAAAGTCTGGCTTGGCGAGGAAGACTGCTGCTCCAGACCACCCATCTGATGGCATCAAGGAGAAGAGAGGGAAAAGGATCCAAGTCCTCTAAATATATGAAATGGTGATGCTGTCAGAATATAGCGGGATGTATCAGGGTAGCAGGGTTTCCAAGACCTGGCCCTGAATAGCAGCGATGCTGTAAGCAGGCACGGGGATGTTTCACCAGAGGTTGGCCATTCTGCCCTCTGCAGCAGTATGGCCCGTGTAGCCCCCTGATCCCAATGCCTTCGCAAGCCCGCAGGAACGAGTCTGGCACTTTGGGGGTCTTCCCAGTTGAGCTGGAAACGGCTGCCTTTGCAGCGTGCTGAGTCGGGACTCGAAAGGCCCGGCATCACTGAGTGCTGTTCTATAAACTTCGTCCTCTGGGACAAAGTTGCTGAGATGTGACGTGATGCCATTGCATAGCCCCTGGAAGGTTATTTTGAGCCTCTCTGAATTCCTGACAGCTTGGCTGGCGGGCCCAGGAGCCAGCATCTTCAAAGCGGGACCTGTGGCATGTGCCCAGAGCCACTGCTGAGTGTTGATGGAGCGTGGGGATTGAAGGTTCTGAGGCAAAAAGAAACTCTGCTTCCCTCCAAACTTATTTCTGTCTGTGGAAGGCTGTAGCAGAGTGCTAGCCCGTGAGGCATGCCTGCCCTGGATAGCTGCTGTGTGGGTAGGCGAGACGTGCTGCCTTGTTAAGCCAGGTGAGCTGCCTAGCCAGAGCACGGTATCGCTGCAGAGGAGATGCCCAGGAACGGGCAGATTATTGTGTGTGTAACCCCAAGGCATTGCGGCAAGGGTTGTTGCCCGTGCTACAGGCTTCTGGCCAAGCTGGTTCAAAGATAGCCTGCGTTACACTGGGACTGCAGTGTAAGTATGTCAGCAGACCAAGAGAAAGGATTAGGAGAGATTAGATGGAGAAACAGGGGCACATGCGTGCAAGATGTACACAGACGGAGAGGTGGTGCAACTCCTGCCCGCACAGTGAGGCTTGGGAAGAGATGAACACAAAGCCCTGCACGTTGTAATCGCCGCTGCCCAGAGATGTGGCTGCAGGCAGGGCTGGAGGGGGAGAAACCTCCTGGGCACAGTGGGGAACCCGGTTTTGGCAACCAGGGGAGCGTGCAGGGCACTTCTCTTCTTCCTCAGCCCAACCTGAGCTGAGGATGGTGACCTGGGAGGGCAGCAGCAGGGACTCCACCTAGGAGGAGCCTGGTGAAAACCCTTCCCAAACTGTGTTCCTGGTCAGTGTTGTCCATATGCTCATGTCCTACACTGTCTGACTACAGCCTGCTGACTCCAAGCGTTAAAAAAAAGAAAGGAAAATGTAGCCACCTTCAAGTAAGAGCTGCCAGAATCATCAGAGCCCCATCCCTAGATGACAGTGCTCGTCGTACATCACGTGGCAGTTTAATATACTGATGCCATTTCACATTTGACTGGAAGATTGAGCAAAGCCCTGACATTTCCAGCCTCAGGCTAAGGTATTGATGTGACATTGCGAAGCGTTGGAGGAAAGTCACTGGGGACTGTTTCTAAAATAACTCAAGCCGGTGTCGTGCCAGCGGGTCGAGCCGTCAGACTGGGAGCCTAGCAATGGGTTTCCCATGAAAACCATCCCCAACAGTGAGTGTAGCTCTTGTCTAAAGGCAATGCTCTGTACATTTCTGAGCTGACCTTGCTCTCCATTGCCGCTTCCTAGGTGGTACCACGGGCATCTCACCGGCAAGGAGGCAGAGAAGCTTCTGACAGAGAAGGGGAAACCAGGTAGTTTTCTGGTGCGAGAAAGCCAGAGCAAACCAGGAGACTTTGTATTGTCGGTGCTGACAAATGAGGATAAGATGGAAACTGGGGACCGGAAACCACACGTGACGCACGTGATGATCCACTACCAGGTGGGAAATGTGCCGTCCATCCTCACCCTGCGATAGGTGCTGGGTGGGTGACCCAGCTGGGAGCTGTGCATTCGAATCTCACCGTGGTTTTGTCTTTCTGTCCTGCAGCCAGACGGGAAGTATGACGTGGGAGGAGGCGAGAGGTTTGACACGCTCACAGACTTGGTGGAGCACTATAAGAAAAACCCCATGGTGGAGAAATCTGGAGCTGTGGTTCATCTGAAGCAGGTAATAGCTACCCTAGCACATATTTGTTGGTTCTGGGCTTGCCCAGATTCCTAGGGGAGTGCACAGATCTGCTCCTGCTCTTTGGGAAATCCCTGACCCCAGAACATCCCGCTGGCTCCTTGTCATGCTTGTCCAGGCTCATACTTGCCTGGTCCTGCACTCAAGGCCTCAGGAATGGACCCAACTCCTGCCAAAACCCCCAGGGATTCGGGAACTGTTTTGGTTTGTGTTTTTTTTTCAAGGGGGAAGTTATCTGTCTTTCTGTTATTGAAAGTGATTTCTATTCCGTTTTCATCTGCCTTTCAGCCGTTCAACGCCACGCGCATCAACGCAGCTAACATTGAAAACAGAGTGAAGGAGCTGAACAAAATGGCAGACCACAGTGAGAAGGCCAAGCAAGGCTTCTGGGAAGAGTTTGAGGTACAGGATGCTCCTGTGCTGTGCCTGTGGGTGAAGGATAACATATTTGCATGGGAGCATCATGGTTTTCCAGCACTGAGGACCTCTTCTC
>NW_009603028.1:1373-37320 GCF_000690535.1 Cariama cristata | reverse complement strand
CACTCTTTCTCCTTTCCCTGTTTCCCATGTTCAACCGAGTTACTTCCTGGTCCTTTTTTTCATTGCTTTTTCTCACGTCTGAGGCAGTTTCTCCTTCCTCATCCTAGAACCGTGTGCCTTTTGTTCCCTGCAGGGATTTGTGCCGTCTCCCCCCATTAACTCTCTGATCAAGCTGCTTCTTGGCTCCCTTTCCCTTCTTGCCAGCGTTCCCTCTGCTCTTCTCAGCATTAGGAAGTCAAAAGAGCCCTTCCTTTGCCTCGGACTCCCTTTTGTCTGCCCACAACAGTTTGTTCTTTTGTCCTCTGCTCCACAGATGCTGCAGCAACAAGAGTGCAAGCTCCTCTACCCCAGGAAGGAGGGCCAGCGACCAGAGAACAAGGCTAAGAATCGCTATAAGAACATCCTTCCCTGTAAGGAAACGTTGAATAGTGGTCTGGGTTTTTTTTCACCACAATTTTTGCAGCCTTCTCTAGGGCTAGTTAACCCTGCGGAGCTTTCTGATCGTAGCTGAGTTGGAAAGAGGTGTACAGTGTCCTAGTGGAGCGGTCCAGTTGGTTCATGGTGTTCTCCATCCCCTTTCTAACCTGCTCCTTCCCTTTTGCGTGGGTAACCGGGATATTGCTCTCCTCTCTTTGTGCTGCGAGTCCAAATACGCTTCGGAGCTCAAGTGTAGTTCAGAAGTCGTATGGAGCCAGACCTAGAGCTTCCAAAGGAAAAACTGGAAAACTTGAGCTCAGGTTAGTCCACAACACTGCGTATCACTAATATCCACTCAAGTTACTAGGTTGGCAACATCGCTGTGAGCCAGGTAGCGTGGAGTACTGCTAAGTGTCATCAGGAGAGCATTTTACACCTTTTATTGCGGTAGTTATCCGCGTGACTTTGTAGTAGGAGCCTTGCGGGAGCCCTTGCCGGGAGCTGCGGTGACTGCCCCGTGTGTGTGACTCCCTCCTCTTCTTCTCCTTCAGTCGATACCACACGGGTGGCACTCCGAGATGTGGATGAGAGCGTGCCTGGCTCGGACTACATCAATGCCAACTATATCAAGGTACTTGGGAAAGGGAAGACACCATGTGGGGGTTGTCTTCAGCCCAGTGCTATGTTTCTGGTGGGTAGAAGTGCAGTAATGGTGTAAGTCTTGAGGGAATGGCCTGTCAGGACCAGTATCTTTCTCTGGGCCCAGGCCAAACACTGGATTTTCCTACTGTATCCCAAGGGATCTCATCATTCTACCATGTCCTATCTGCCCCTGTCTAAGAGTTTATCTTAATCCCCTCCTTTCCTTACCTCTTCAGGAGGTCCTAGGGGACTGACCCAGACTCTCTGTCATTGAACATTATCGCCGAGGTCAAATTATAATTGTCATCTGTAAGCTAAGAGCTGTTTGAAGCTGTATTTCCAGCGATGCTGCTCTGGCACTTAAGCACCAGCCTCTGGGAAATCTTCAAGGTGGTTTCATTCCAGCCATGTCCACCTGCAGCTTCTGCCGCTGCCTGCTGGCAAGGGTCTGTTGGGCAGTCACGGGTGGTACAGCAGCATGCAGGTCCCTGGAGGCAGGCAGCCCCTTTTGCTGGCGAAGCTGGTGATGGGAGCCGTTTGTGTCCGCCGGTCTGATGAATAGAGGAAAATCAGCTAGCTCAGAAATCCTGCGTGGCAAGATGCACTGACTTTGCTGCTAAAGTTGCACTAAAGCAATTCTCAATTCCTCGCTCCAGCATCGTTGTCTTGTTTGTTTGTTTGTTTTCCCCTCCCCTCTCACCTTTGCTCCTCAGAGCATCCCTGAAGATGGAAGGAACTCGGAGCACTGCAAGATCTATATAGCCACCCAGGGCTGCCTGCAGACGACGGTGAATGACTTCTGGGCCATGGTTTATCAGGAGAACAGTCACGTCATTGTCATGACAACCAAGGAGGTGGAGCGGGGCAGGGTGAGCACTTGTAGGCTGCTATCCCCAAGCCTGAAAGTTATCTGCTGCTAGTACTAATAGTGTTTAGTTAAGTTGTCCCTGGCTGGCTTTCATTTCATTTCTCCTGTCTCGTAATGCTGCTTTAGCTCTTCTTCATGAAAGAAACACACCACTTGGCTCTGCCCAGCCGGTCTCCCCAGCCCCACAAATATTAACGGGGTATCCCTCGTATCACTTGCTTCAAGGCTCTGGGGAGCTGCAGGTGGCAGAGGGAGAGAAAGCATCGTGGTTGTTACAGCAAGCTGGAAAGCCGGAGGAGGGTTTGGGAGGGTGTTGTGAGCTGTGTGAGGGACACAAGTGGTAATCTGTGTACCACCTGTATGCATTTCACTCAGAGTGGGTGGGTAGGGGCCACGGAATACAGGGAAATGCCACGCGGAGCCATTTACCAGAAAAGTCTTCCCTAATAAAGTGAAGAGCTAATTACGACTGGCACTAGCCGTTCTGCTTAGGAAGGAGGGGGGAGGCTGTGCTCGCAGCAGCCGAGTGCTGAGCTGAGATAAAGACAGCTCTACCCGTAAGCTGCCTTTTGCATTGGCAAGGTCACTGTAGCAAAGAGGGGATGGGCTGGAGGACAGGAGGGGTACGGGCGGACTGCGGAGCCCCTTGGGATGGAGATTTGGCTCAGGAGTTAGTTACACAATGACCAGACCAACAGCTCAGGTGCTGTGTGTGAAGACTATGCCTTTGGCAAAGCAATGCCCACCCGAGGCTGGGGCTAGCCGAGGAGGGAGATTCCCCTGGGGATCACGTCCTTCCCATAGGAATGGCCCTTTCTGGTACATCCCCAGTTCAAAGGAAATACTCTATGTGTACGACTGTCCTTTAAACCTCTACGCTGGGGCTACACACCCTTTGAATGCACCAGCATCCCTGAGCGAGGTGGTCAGGAGTTCATCCTCCAGCTCCCCAGTCTCGACTAACGAGCAGCTCTCTGATGTTGCTGCAGAACAAATGCTTCCGTTACTGGCCAGACAAGAGTTGCACCAAGGAATACGGGTGCATCTGTGTGCGAAACGTGAGCGAGCGTGAGGCCCAGGGCTATTACCTTCGGGAGCTGGAGATCTCACGGACTGACAGGGTGAGTCCTCTGCTGCCGTCGGCTCGCTGTGCTGGGACCCCCGGGAGGGAGCTGTAGCTTTTCTGTTTGGTTTTTGGGTTTGGGTTTATTTACTTAATGGTCCCACTGCTTAAGTTCTGGGCCACTTTGCCCCAGCTTTGATTAAAAAAAAAAAAAAAAAGGAAGGAAGGAGAAGTCTTCTAGTAGGAGGGCGTATCTGACCAGGTGGTGGGTCTCTGCTCCCTGCAGGATGAGCGCCCAAGGCTGGTGAAGCACTATCAGTATTTTAGCTGGCCAGACCATGGGGTGCCCAATGAACCAGGAGGGGTTCTGAGCTTTCTGGACCAAGTGAATCGGGCACAGCGAAGCATTCCGGACACGGGGCCGATCATCGTGCACTGCAGGTACGAAACAGTGGGTCGTCAGCAGGGCACCGCAGTGGGGATGGGTAATAAAAATGGGTCTCTTCTTTTTCGTTACGCCTGCAGCTGGGTCGTCACGTGAGCTGATGGTGGGAAATTGCGATATAAGTATACCTATGGGAAAATACAGCCATCCTCCAGAGCCTCACTGGTCTAGCGCAGGGATGAGCAGGCCTGATCTGGCGTTGGTAGCTCTGATGCAGCCTGCTAGACTGATCTCCTAAGGGTCAGCACTTGGCTGGTCTTATCTCATGTGGCGTGCCACATCTGCCCAGGATGGACCAGGCATGCCGATGGGTGTGGGAGCTGAGCTGACTAACTCTGGGGAACGTTTCTTCCTGCGATGAATTTTTTTTTCTTTTCTCTTTCCAGTGCTGGAATAGGACGCACAGGCACCATCATAGTGATAGATATTCTGGTGGATATTATTCACAGGCAAGGTACGTCGCTCTGTCTGTCTCGTGGCTTTCACCATTCGCCTTGCTCTGACCAGTTATGAGATAACCCTGCTCTTGTGCAAGCAGGATCTCTAAGCGGAGGGTTTAGCTTGTCTGGGAAACAGTGGGCATAGGCTTAGCCTGAAGGTAGGGTGAGAAGGGCTTTTGTACTGTGCCCAGCTCCCTGTTTCTCTACCGGCCGAGAAATGGAGCTCCATCGTAATGAAATGTGAACTCTCTCCAAACGGGTGTGCACATGGACAGCCCTCTAGGAAGGGAGATGCTTCGAGCAGGACAGCACAGGAGAGTCTTCTCATCGGCATCAATGAGGCCAGGATTTCAAGGTCTCCTGGAGGACCCTCTTTTATTGAGGGCAGGGCAGGGGCAGACAGGTTCAGTAAGGGTGTAACTCCAGTAGCCCTTTTAGAAATAAGTCCCCAAACTCTTCTGTGTAGAAAAACTGTCACCCTTACCTGAAGTTCTAGAGCTGTTACAGAGCTCTCGGTGGTATCTCTGGGTCTGGTCTGGGAGCCTTGAAGCAGGTGGACCCTCTTCAGCAACGGCTGTATCTATTTTATAAACCGTGCAGGGGTGGTAAGTCTGGATCTGTAGGAAGGTGCCGCAGAACAGACCGAATTCCCCTCCGCTCCCCTTGCTCCAAGAAAGTCAGCCCTGCCTCAGCCGTTCTCAGTCTGAGGTGCTCTGGCAGGGATAAAAAAGAAGGGGGGAAAAAAAAAAATCTAAGCACAGAGATGCACCAAATCCTTTCACAATATTCTGGGCTTTGGTGACGCTGTGTGCAGTAAGATACTGAAAGCTTTCGAAGTCGTCTTAAGAAAATAATTTTTCAACCTAATTCCCGCTCCCTAAATCTCACCTTCTTGCTCTTGAGCAGGTTTGGACTGCGATATCGACATCCCCAAAACTATCCAGATGGTACGCAGGCAGCGTTCGGGCATGGTGCAGACAGAGGCGCAGTACAAATTTGTTTACATGGCTGTTCAGCAGTACATTGAGGCTGAGCAGAAGAGGTTGGAAGAAGAACAGGTGAGTCCCGTTCGGCTTAGTTGGAAAAGCGAGGGCAGAACTTGGTCCCCACCTAACACCGCTTCCACTCCCACCTTCTCCCTGGAAATCAAATACTGCCCTGCACACGTGGGAATAAACCCACACCCACTGCTCCCTTTGCTAGCGTACAAGGTCTTGTAAGGCTTTCTTTGTGTCTGCTTTGAGCGGGATTTTTATTGTCTTTGCTTTCTCTTTCAGAGGAATAAAAGGAAAGAGCGAGACTACTTGAATATTGGCTACTCTCCTATGGAAAAAGGCAGAGCCAAGGGGCAGCCCCCTTCGCCACGGACCCAGCCTGGGTAAGCTGAATGTCTCCCTGCCAGGGCTAAGAAATTCTGCCGC
This sequence comes from Cariama cristata, assembly GCF_000690535.1. NCBI lineage: Eukaryota > Metazoa > Chordata > Aves > Cariamiformes > Cariamidae > Cariama > Cariama cristata. The sequence goes on along the minus strand of NW_009603028.1, from coordinate 32,024 downwards.
CGTAGAGAGAACAGCTTGAGCAAAGGCCCCAAGATTTATCCTTTCCCAGCCTGCCTCCCCCATAGAATCATCGAATCATTTGGGCTGGAAGGGACCTTCAGAGGTCATCTAGTCCAACCCCCCTGCGGTGAGCAGGGACATCTCCAACTAGATAAGGTTGCTCAGAGCCCCATCCAGCCTGACCTTGAACGCCTCCAGGGATGGGGCTTCCACCACCTCTCTAGGCAACCTGTGCCAGTGCTTCACCACCCTCATTGTAAAAAATACCTGAAACCTGACCAGTTGCTGGCTATCACTTGGGAATGGCTGAAAATAAACAGGTCCCACCACACTGTCAGCAGGGCTGGGAGCAGCCCACCTTGCCTCTGTGCTACACTTTTGGAAAGGAGAAGAAGAAATAGATCCTAGCCTTTAGCGAGTAGTGCCCCATATCCTTGGCTCTGGAAAATGCCTCTGGAGAATCAGCTCAAGGGTGAAACCGTGCTCCTGCCGCGGAGGGACTATTTTCCAGCAAAATCTGAAGGAAGAAGAGAGCAGAGGGAGGTGGGTTTGCATCCATGTGGAGAGGGAGCACGTGCTTACATAGCATGAGTTCCTTACATAAGCAGAGATAAAATGCCCCCAATTATGTTTTTCCCTCTTGCCCCAAGTCACGGGATACCAGTGAGTGATGGAGAGGGGGTTATAAGTTGAAGGTGAGTGGGTAGGGACATATGTCAGCCATATAATACCAGAGCTTTTGAGCACCTTGAATTGCAGGATCGGTTTTGAAAGCAGAGATGGCTAGGCAGGAGCAGAGGAGTGGGTGTTAAAGTGGAGGCAGAAATGCTGTTGCTGGGCTCATGCAGAATGAAAAACCCAACTGAAGAGGGCAAAAAGAGATGTCACAGGTTCTTCTCTGGGCATTTGGCTACCGTCGGAGTGCTGGTGGCTCCTACCCGCTGTGCCCAGAGCTGTTTCTGCGGGAAGAGCCAGAGCTGGGCCAGGCAGATGGATGCTCCGGGCCAGGGCTTGGGCAGCTGCTGCCCTGGGAGCCGGGAAGGGCAGGAGGAGTCGGGGACGGGCACGGCTTGGCTCCCGGAGGAGTCGGGGACGGGTACAGCTTGGCTCCCATGGCACCCCACAGGCAGGGGCAGGCAGAGCCGCTCCGGTCCTGCGGCACATCAGTAACTGCAAAGACCTTGCTTTCCTGCAGTGCTGAAGGGAAATTTGGATCCTTCGCTGGCATTATGAACCTTCCAACTCCGGCTGGATCTGGCCAGTTGGGATCTTCCCCACTGGACTCAGTTTGTGTCCTATTTAAAATGCCCAACTTTGAAATGAGGACAGGGATGACTGTGTGGGACTGAGCCGAGGAAGGCGAGCTGTACATGGCTGGTACCATCAGCTCCAGAGAGCTCCCGTGAGTTCAGCCTTGGGCTTCAAACCTGTTTTCGAGGTACTTGGATCTGGCCTTTTGAGCAGCCCTCTCAGAATCACAGAATCGATGTGGTTGGAAGAGACCTCTCCTTCCATTAGATTTTGGAATATCCGGAGAAACTGGGTATGTAGAGAAAGTAAGTGTAGGAAATACCAGGAGCTGTGTCCGCTGATCCTGCAGAAACTTTGGATCCATGAAAGGCTGACATGTGGAGGAGGGTTCAAGCCTCCATCCCCAAGCTGTATTTGAACCTAGGAGGGATGGCCCAGCCAGAGGGAGAGAAAACAGGGATTGAGAGCAGCGGGGAACCCCACCTCATCCCATCTACCAGGCTGGGGAGGGAAAAAGGGAGCTTGGCTGGGCCATTACCCACTTCCCACTTGCCTCTGGGAAAAGATCCAGAGCAATGAGGCTGTTAATAACAAGGCTTTGTTTCTTGACAGGGTTGACGATGAGTCGGCTTCCGTCTACGAGAATCTTAACGTCAAAAGCCCAAAGGTTTCAGGGATGAGTAATACAGGGCGATAAAGGAGCCGGAGGTGAGCTGTATGGAGGCTGTAGGGGTAGGGATGCTTCCCTGGATTAACTGAGAGTGTCACCACAGTCTGTTCACATTGCATTTGGCCCAGGTCCTCTTCAGCTCAGCTTGGGCAGATCTCTGTGGCTCTGCCTCCATCGGGGAAGGCAGCTGTGCTTTGGTGAAATTTGATGGAGCCTAAGGATGTGACTGTGGCCAGTGCTGGTGGGAGAACATGGGGGAAAGGGGGTAATGAGGTGTCAAGAGGGAAACTCTCAAACAGTGACGGGGGGAGATCTGCTTTTTGGCCTGTTAATGTCAGGAAGCTGTCAGAGAACGAGACTGTGCTACGTATGCAAACAAGTAGGAGAGACTTCACGTGCTGGGCGTGTCTCAGCTCTGTAACCTTATCGTCAATGCACTTTTCTCCTGGTTTTAAACTGTGCCACCCTTCTTCTCTCTTGTTTTGGAACGCAGGATTTACAGTGTTTACGTCCACCCTTTCCAAGTTCTGCAATTGCGGACAATTATATTTTTTTTGCCCGTCTTGCTTTCCCCAAGCACCTTGGATTCAGCGAGGAAGAAGCTGACTGTAAGAAGCAAGCAGAGTCTGCGCCTAAGAACATGCCTTGACCTAACTTATTCATGAGAAGGATCTTCTCCCATTCTCCCTGGTATCAGTAGGTTGATATTTACGTGGAAGTGCCTCTGGACATTCATTAGGGCATCAAGGCTCAGTTTTGTGGTTGGTTGTTTTTTTTTTTTTTCCTTTTAATTTAAGATTCTTTTTTTACACACAAATTGTTAAAAGGCGTGGAAATTACTACTTGCTTAGGAGCTTTCCCAGGGTTGCCCACTTAGGGCATTAGTAAAATGTTAGTACACTTTAATGTTTTCATTAGGTCAATCATTTCTAAGCTAGAAGTGTTGTTAGACTGAATCCTGGACTAACTTTGCTGCCTGTGAGGGTGAGAAATAGAGAGTCCTGCCTGGACCTAGGTATCTGCACCTCTGTTGATTCTCCTTCTCACGCTTCTTTTTGGGCTGTACCAGTTCTAGATTTCTGTGCAGCCCTGCCAAAGCACACCGAGCGATCCCTGCTGCCGTGGTACAGCAGACGCGTGTGTGTCTGTGTGTGCCTGAGAGCCTGCTAGCTGCTCCGCGCCGAGGTTTCGTAGCAGAATTGAGAGACAGAGGTGAGCATCTTCATCTTCGGCTGCGTGGGTCTGAATGTGGAGCTAAGTGAAATCCCACCTTAGCTGTTTGATGGGTGCTGAAGAGAAGGAAAGCGGCTTTGACTGTCCGCCGTGCTTTTAGCCACCCCTAGCGAGTAACAGCCTTAGGATACTAATCTGAGCTGAACTTTTTGAGCTGGGCCCCTCTAAGCTTGATGCAGCTCTGCCGTTACCTTGCTGCATGACCTCGATTTCCCCCCCCCCGCAACTATACGACAAGGCAAGCGTTGTGTCTGCTGAGTAGGGGTGTTGGAGGAGTGTTTGTGACTTGACCAGTGCCACGAAGATGAACGTGTCACTGAGTGGAGTATTCCAGCTCCGTTGATAAGTCTTGATTTGTGACTGCCAGTGCTTCCTGCTGTTCCAGCCCTTAAGGTCTGCAAATAGTCCTGCCAAAGAACCCCTTCCTGCAGGATTCATCAGGGTCTGAAAGTGTGCTCTGTGGGGAGCCGTGGGTGTGAGTGCCAGCCCCTGAACCTCCAGAACATGCGTGGGGGCTGATGCTGAAGTCCTCCTAGGTCTCTGGGACTGGATGGACTTGCTGCATGGTTGGGGTATTGGTGCCCCGAGTCCCGGCTCCAAGTGTTGAGCAGGAGAGGTTGAGCAAAAGCACAATGACAAACCTTGGCTGTATTTCCTGGCTGGTCTTTCTGGTCCCTTGTCACAGGGACAGGAGAACTGTTTATTTTTATTGCACTTTTAATAAATGTTGAATATTCTCAAGGCGCTTTTTTTTTTTTTCCCTTTCTTTTTTAAGTAGTTTGCTTTTTGGGAAAGTGACTGACAGTTGGTGTGGACAACGGGGCATCCTGAACGTCTCCCATTGCCAAATGCTACCGTTCAGGGCCCTGTTTTCACTTGCTTTGAATCTTCCTTTTGACTATGCATGAGTGAGAGGTTCAGCTGCGTGTTAGCTAAACCTTCGACCTTTGTTTCCAAGTACATGGTGAGAAGGGGAAGTGCAAAGGGACAGCCCCCACAAGGATGCTGTGACAGACTACTAGGAACAGTTGGAACTGTGAGAACATCTCCATGGCCCGTTTGCCACCATGACAATAGATTTTATGAGGCTGAAGATGTTCTTTCCCTCTCCCTTGCCTTTACGTCTCAGCTAGTGGGAGTTGAATGTAACAAAGATGTAAGGACAAAGCACTTCATCTCTACTAGTGTCTGTTTGCTGGGCTTAGTCCCAAATGCACCTGGGGTAAAATAGAAGTGCCTTCTCTGCCTTAAGTCTTAGCGGGTCAGTTTTTCGAAGAACACGCTTATACGGGTGCGGTGAAGATATCCTTTCAGTGGCAAGCATGGGGGAATGGACAAGATGGTACAAGTGAGAATCCCTGTCAAGCCCAATGACTTTGGCAGAAGTTGTTAACAGTGCCTGGCGTAGTTTCTGCAGACATGTGGCTGGCACAGATAATACCAACCTGCAGCTGAGCAGCGAAGGTGTTGCGGATACAGCACACACAGCGACTTTCCCCAGAAGTTTTGCATAGCAACAGACTTGAGTTACTTCTGCCGTTGCTTCAGCCTTTTCTATTTCGAATTAGATTTTCTGGAAAGGGAGGTTGGAAGCATCTTTTATCCAGCTGGGAAGAAGCAAAAGATAAGGAGTCTTTGCAGCTTCTCATTTTTCGGGTCAAATCAGGTAAACAGAGAGGGAAGTTGCACTTGGGACACCACCACCTAGATGGTAGTAAGTAAGAATTTACAGGATAAAGCTGCCCACCAGAAGGATTGTGCAACACTGGGACAGCTGATGCACGGGCCAGAGTACAGACATGGCACTGCCGTGTAGCTACCGTGATTTGGGAATGCAGCTGGATGCAGAACTGCTACGTGAACACCGCAAACTGCGAGTAAGAAGGGAAATGTGGAGTAATTGCTACCAATTGACACCTTGCATTGTATAAAACGTAATTTAATACATACACATATGGTACTTGCATACAATACTGTCTTAACATCCATGTGTTTGAATAGAAAACATTTAATTGTAAGCCGCCTTCATCACGAAGACTTTTGTTAATCACTGTCAGAAGATCACTGCATTAAATAAAAATATAACGTAAGCGACTGGCCTGTGTCTTAATACTGACACATTTTAAGATTAGGAGGGTAAAGCTGTCACAAGATGGAACTTTTATCGTTTTGGCAACAGTTTGCCTGTGAGAAGCACGAATGAAGTTGACTGATGAAGTAAGGCGAGGGGCAGGGTTACACTGCTGGGTCAGCGTGCCTAACGCCACTCACCCCCTCTGTTCAAAAATCACTCTTGATGAGCGATTTTTAGGCATCTTCTTGGGAAAAAACGAGTGGAATGGCTACTCTGTGCTGTTCAAAAGCTCGTCAGGGTGGTAACACAACGCGAAGGTGGGCAGCAGTGATGGGTCCGTGTCTTGGCAGCAGGAGGCAGCATTTACATCTCCAGCATGGAGCAACACTAGGGAAATGTTTTAAGCGTGTGCCATAAGGATAATTTTCATCTGCTTGTATGACTTTGACATGTCTTTACCCTCCCAATCCCAGCTCCTCTTAGGAATAATCATGTCGATCCTTCAGTTTGCAAAAAAAATAGCCCTTTATTCCCGAAGGGAGTTAGAGGAACTGCACCCACTGTCATCTGGTAGCCAGCCAAGACAACCCGCGGCCGTGTCCCGCTCGAGGCAAAGAGTCCTAAAAACCTCTCTGTGGCTTTCAAAGCTCTGGTTTCCAGGGAGAGTTTGGCAGGAGGATGCGAAGGCAGCTCCTTGGAGCGTTCCTGGGCTGGAGACAGCTTGGCAGGCAGGTATTTCAGCAGAGCTGCTGGAGGTGGATGCGCGTGTTCACGTGCACGTGTTCAAGTGTGGGGAGTGGGCCATGGGGGTCTGCCAGCAAACCGAGGAATGCTGTCAGGGCGGAAAGCCCTGGTCCTGCCTCCCCAACGTCTTGTGGGGAAGGAGCAGATCTCCTCGCTTGACAGGAACGAGGGGCTGCTACTGGGAAGGGAGTTGTGTCACGGGTGTTGCCACTGTGGTGGGTTTAGGGGGGAGATACTCAGGTCTGCTCACTGCAACAGTCCTTGTGAAGCAGCGGAGGTTGCCCGTCTTCAGGGCACACTGGACTGGCCACAGAATGATGCAGAACAGGATGATGATCAACGCAGAGAGGAGGAGTATGCGTTTCCAGTCGTCGCACATGTCGCAGCGGGACAGCCTCCCAGCTAACCCCGCCGGGGGAGGCTCCGGACTTTCTGGCTTGCTCATGGCGACATCAATGGAGATACAGGAGTCTGGATTCTCAGGGTCGTCAGACGACTGACGGCAGCAGAGCTTGGTCCCTTCCATCCAGAGCACTTTCTCCTGCTGTAGTTCAGGAGGCAATGTGGCGAGGAGCTCCTTGCTGGTCTCGAGTGCTGGGGCACCTTCCAGAGGGATACTGGTCAGCTGCCTGCAGAAGGGGCAGGGGAGCTGGTCCTCTGGTTGGTTTGGGGGCAGCCCTGTGCTCAGGCGGGCAACACACTCCAAGCAGAAAACGTGGGAGCACTGGAGCAGCTTGGGTGTCTTGAAGGTGTTGTCATAAGTATTGAAGCAAATGGAACACTCAACAGGGGAGGTTGGCTTCGGAGACGTCGGGTTCGGAGAACCTGGCTTGTCGGTCGGGGACCTCGCCTTCCTCTTGCCATCTCCTGGGGAGGTGACAACAATGGGGCTGATGGGGATGGGGATTTCACTTGGAGATGCAGGGACCGGGCTGGTGGGAGACTCTGGCGTGTTGGAGTGCCACAGTTGCGTGAAGCACGACATGACGGAGCCCGGGGAAATAAACAGAGCCCTCGGAGACTCTAGAAGAGAAGAAAACCACAGCCTTCATTTTAAACAATGTGAAGACACCCATCACCAGACTTATGTTTAACCCCTTAAAAGGAACAAAGAGCAAGTTCATGACTTCCACTGCATCCTGAGGCTGGAATAGATCCCTGCTAGAGGTGAGAATGACACAGGTAGCCTGGTCGAAGCTGCGTACCGAAGGTGAAGTTAAACATCCTGCAAAGAAGCAAGCAACCAGCAGAGATCCACCGTCCAGCCAAAGCCTTTTCACCAGAACCACCACGGCGTTATAGATGGGTGCAGTCTTTCCCCCTCCATGCCTCCCTCTGGGCAGCAAAAACACAACACAAAACCTACCCCAGCCGGTGCTCCCCGACACCTGGGCAGGGAGGAGAGCAGAAGACTCCATGAGGTCAAGTAGGGACCTCGCTATGGCAGTCTATTAGTCGGGGAGGCACTCAGATATTATGGTGACAGCATGAGCAAGGCCTAAGAGACAGATAACACTATTCAGTTGCGGAGGTAGCAGGGGCAGGGGGAATCTCTTCTCCTGCTTTGTGCCTTGAATCATGGTTCTGCACGCTGCCTAGCAGGCAAGTGAGGTACCACCCGGTGATGCTGCCTGGTTCTGGCTATCCACGGTGGGATCTGAACTCCCCCACCTCCCAGGAGAAGCCAAGGGAGGTGAAGAAACACTGTGGTCTTGCAAAGTTTCTTCCATCCTCATCCCCAAGCAGCACGAGAAGCATCTCTGTCTTGTCACCATGACACAGCAAGAAAAGCAAGGTTGGAGGAAATGGCCTTGGTGGCAGAGCAAGGGGAATTCTCCACTGTTTCCTTGTTGCTCTGGTTTCCCTACAGTTCTTCCTTGCCCTCAGCCCTGGAGAAGTGCCAGCAGGGCCCAAACCTTGCTATGTGCTGGCTGCTTTGTCGTGGTGTGCGAGCAGGAGCCTTGACTTGAACGGCTAATACACCCCTTCTAGCAAATTGGTTTACAACTTCCCCCAGCCTTTTCAGCAACCTAAGTATTACCTTGGATTTGGGTTTTTCCTAGGCTAGACATGCAGCTTTGCATCAATTCTGATATTCAGACTTCTCAGCCATGGAGCACTTTTACCTGAAAGCAAGTGTTTAGCTGGAGGAAATTCCCGGTGACGGCCCTGATGCTGTATGCCTGGGGAACATTTTTGTTAGGCTGTGTCACTGAACTAGCTAGGCTTGATTCTTTGCGTTGGGAGATTTACCGATGACAAGCCAGAAATGTTCAGATTGCTGCTGTAATTATAGGTTTTCAGTCAATCCAGCAATGGCTCACCGGCATGGGCTAGAGACTCCACGTCTCAGCATAAAAAGCTCATTTAAGGTATCAGAAAGACGGCGTATTCCTCACATTGCACCAAAAAAAAATCTCCATTATTTAAGAAAGAAGTATTCTCCCCTCTCCCACCACAGCTAGCATTGCCAGAGCTGAACCCAACTTTAAGAACCTTCCTTCTTTTTCTTCTCTTACTCTAAACGAAGAAAATTTTGTGAAGCTTCTCCTCAAGTTGAATTTTCAGTCACAGACTATCTGCACTTTTCAGCAAGTTGTAATGTTCTTTTTAAATTTTTTTTTTTTTTTCTGGCTACAGGTCACCATGCATGTTTTAGCACAATCTGGCAGATGCTGATGAATTACAAATCCAAGCCCAAAACGGCACAGAGATGAGGGAAAACCCCTGGTTTGTTTGTTTTTTGTTTTTGTTTTGTTTTTTTTTAGCTAAATCTTCTGTTTTGCAGAACTCCATCCCCTACGCCCAGTTCTCTGCGGTCCCTCAGTTTGGAGTGTTTGTCAGAAATTCTGAGCAGCAAAACCAGAGGCAGAAGGTAACCTCAGAAAGAGAGCGCCTGTACTTACACAAACTGTAATTTCATAACCTATGTGAAAAAGCTGTTCTGTTGGGGTTTTTACGAGTTTGTAATACAACAGCTATAGCAGCAGTGGTATCTTGATAGTAAACTTGAGGAAGTTTACTCACAACAGTTGCTTTTAAATAAAGCTATGAGCTTTCGCCCACGTTTTCTCTTCGCTAAAGATGATCGTGACACTATAGATGCCTGTTAACTTTAATAAATTTAGAGTCTACTTATTTTTATCAACATCTGGGTGTTATGCAGCACCTTGATCGGCCGTGGTGCAGGTAGTTGACTTAAACTGGGAAGATGTGAAGAGGAGGGCACGGAGTCAAGGCACGGGAAAGACAGTTTTAATTCATACTCTGCACACTGGAGAGGTCAGCCTCTGCCCCCTTCTTGCATCTTTTGGTGCGTTGCCATAGAGCTGATGCTCAGAAAGTTAAAATTGGGTTGGGGCAGCACCTAACGCAGGGATCAAGATTTCTCCTGGGCATTACTAAATGCCAGGCAGTCGCTAAAGCTGGAGAGTCCCCGTGAAGACATGCCGTGTGGAATAGAGTTAGTTAGGATTTGAGAGGTTTGTTTGGTTTTCTGGGTTTTGTTTTGGGGTTTTTTTGCACTACGCAATCACGTGATTTTTTTTTTTTTTTTTTAAATACAAGACAATATCTTCAATTGTTCAGACCTCCACAGTCACACTGCATTTCCTCAGACCCTGCAGCTATTTGCCTTCCTTTCCCAGCTATTTACCTGGGCTCTCCAGAAACTTTGGGAACATCGGTAAATAACTAAACCGTTCAGGAGAGACGCATAAACTCAGATTTAAAACGAAGTAGTTACAGACTTTTTACTTCCCAACAAGCTCGGGAAAACTTCTTTCCCCACCATAAAACCAGACAAAAGACAACACGCCGTTAAGACAGCGCCTAACGCTGTTCTATAATACGATTCCCTAATGGTATCTTTAACTCACAGCAACTGAATACAGCAAGTTAAGAGGTGTACAGCAGATCAAAAGTCTATAAATACCTGTTCAGCGTGCTGACTAGAAGGAGAAAAGCATGTTCTGGGCTCTTGATTTCTACCCCTGAGGAGTCTTCTCTCCAGAGGATATTCTTAGGCTCAGGGTCTTTTGTATTTATAAGTCGCTTTCTGGCATTCGAGCTCCCCGGTTTCCTCCTGCGTTGGTTTCCAAGCACGGTTGGTCTGACCAGACAAGTAACCTCTAACAGCACCCTGCGTAGAAGTGGCCCCGCCGCTGTAATTCAGGTATCTTTTATACCTTCCTGTCTGGAGGTGACTTACCTGCTCCACCTGCCTTTCCCCATCACCGCTGAATCACTCCGTCGGTCGAGCGCGCTCCCGCTCCGGCCGGTTTCTATGACAAACAGGGCAGGCTGGAATGCTCCTGATAAGGGGCGATGGTGCTGAGGACACCCGGCTGGGTCTGCCCTCGGGAAGCGATGGAAGGAAACCTTATTTCTTCATTTATTTATTTTATTTTTTCCCACTGGATTTGGGGAAGACCGCCTGCTTTCTGGTAAATTCTCGCAGTTCTTCGACTGGCTTTGAGGGGGTTTAATCACTTTTTGTAATCGAGGCCGGCTTGTGCATAGGTACTGGTCACGTTTTCACAGGGCAGCAAATCTGAAAGAAAATTTCAGGACACCTAAAAATGGCAGTTATTGTTTTCTTGTTTCTTCGTGAAGGACAAATAATTTGAAAGTGCCTTAGATTAACAGCAGATACAAGATTCTGACAGTCAAATTCCTTGTGATTGGTTGAGGAAAAAAAATTGTTGTGATAGAAAAATCCAGTAGAAGTTTGAAAGCCTGCAAGCTGTTCATAAAGGAATTGAACCACTCTACACAATCATATGTTTGCTTCCAGCTCCTGTACAATTGTTCAAAATAATACTGTATGGATTGTCACAGAGAAGGAATTTCATTCTTTGCAGCTTTTGGTAGTAATTGACATAGAGAAATATTATTTGACCTGCAAACCTTTTGTGGTTCAAAGGACATCAGTCCATGATGCAAAAAAAAGAACCAACAAATTTACATTCATGTGCAGATAAGGAAACACCGGGGGGCGGGGGGAGTAACAGACAAACATTCAAAATTTTGTCTGGTTCTTATTTGTTGCGAACACTACTTTTCTTTGTTCACTTTCTCAAAAAAACGACGCAAGATGGTCTGTGGATTTTTTTCAGGGTGATATCAGGAAGTCCCTTCTTAAAAAATGACTGAGAAACTTCGTTCTAAAAACGTATGGATCTGTATTTATCTCTTCGGACAGGGAAGTGTCTAAATCCCGTAGACTTGAGTGGCAGTCACATACAACTTGCTTTGGCTTCTACATTCCTCTACTTCAGTTCTAGTGAGCTGAAATCCAAAAGGAGACTTTTAAGAATAAGAGAAGCATGTTGAAATTACTGAAGTTTTAAATCAGGTTTAGCATTAAAAGTAAGGTTACCTGATCCTTCCACAGCTAGAAGGATCTGGTCTAGAGCATTGTTCCTCCAGCGGATTCACAATGAGCTCCATGGATGACTCTGGCAGACAAACACCTCAACGGAGAACACAGGTTAAGACTAAACTTTCCCAGATCTGCATCTCAATGGAGAGGTGCATACACCATAGGAATAACAATCCATACGCTAGACTCGGCACTGGTGTACCCCCCCCCCCCTTTATGTTTGCTCAGGGATGAGCGAGGCTGGGAGCAAACGCCGTCTACAGCTGACAAAGCAGGATGTTTGATGAATGGATGTAAATCAGGTTTTTAAAAGTCTTGCTCACTTAGTCACTTGCGTAAGCGCTTTGGTAAACTGGGCTCAAAATTAATGACGTTTCCGTAACATATTGGGGTATGTTACATTCGGTAAGACACTGAGGCACAAAAGTCCTTGTTTTGGGTCTAGCTGAGACCCTCTCTCCTGGTAGTCGGTGGAGCAACACTAATTCACTTTTTGATCATGCTCTAAAGAAAGAGACAGGCACGTTTTAAGCCCTTTATCCACTGACAAGACCAGGATTGCTGAACTGCAGTGAGCAAGACTCCAGAAGTTTCAGAGTTTCGGTGTTTCCGAGGTTGGTTTCCCATCAGCTTCAACATGACTCCTGCGTGGAAAGGGTTGAGTCCAACCCAGAAGCTGAGAGCCTGGGGCAAACTGGGCTGCCCCACGCATGGCCCGCACGCTCCTCCCTCGGCAGGGATGCGCTGGGTAGGCAAGGTGCTGAGCACCCAGACCTAGCACCATACTGGGATGACGATCAGGGCTTGGCTTCCAAAAGTGAGTGGGAGGCTTGTTGTTATTTTTATCTTCTGCTTGGTGGAACGGACTGAGCATGTCAGGAGCTGCAGCGGCTCTCGGGTGGATCCCAGAGGATTGGGAGCCGTCAGTTGTGGGAGCGCATACTTTTGTGTTTGTACTTAAAGGGACGGTGGTACTAAGGAGAAACAGGTATTTCATTAATAACTGTTATTGCCTTGAACTTGCATTACACACACACACCTCAGGTGCTTCCCAAAATTATTCTCTCTGTACAAGTGTGCAAACAGCAGTCTGCAAATACTTGTTCTAAACTGATTTTTGCTAAGCCATGCAGGAATGAAGATGACGTGACTGAAACGTTGGGATGAGATGTAGGACATGGATATCTCTGGTATAAAGCACTGCGACCTTGAGCAAAACACTCAATTTCCATGGACTTCTGTGGCTCGTTTCCTAAGTAAATAAATAATTAGATAAATGAAATAAAATGAAGGAAAGGAATTATAAACCTTCCTTTTTGGTCACAATCTTTGTCTGGATTGTGTATTTAGATGGGAACCGGGGAGGGATGGGTGTTGCCTGGTTCATAGGGCTGGTTACAGTGGCTCCAGCCAGAGACCCGATGTAGGAGCCCACCTGCAGCAAATGCCTGTGATTGAAACATCGACGCTTTCAATTGTCAGACCCTTCCCATCATCACCTCTCCTTATTTTGCCAGCATCAGTAACCGTTGCCATCTCATCCAGGACTGAGGGTGAAGCGATGAGATCTTCTAAAGGGTATGTATTCTTTTCAGGGGGCTTTAGGAAGGTTTGTAATGAAAAAGATTATTTCTAACAGCAACTACCGACTAGTTGAGGACATGGCCATTTAAAAACTCACGAGCCAGGCTCCTTAGTGTGAGGAGAAGCAAAGTATGCTGCAGAGTAATAAAAACAACCTGCTGATTATAGCTGTAGGCTGTTTCCTTGGCTTGCTTTACCTCCGCCACTGCCCAAGTATATGACTCTTTCCATTCTCTGCGTAGTTCATCTCAGTAGATAAACTAAAGCCACCAAATAAAGATGGGTGGAAAGAAAAATCAAAATAAAAAAACACCAAGGAATGAGCCACAAGCTTCCTCTGATCTCTTTCTCCCTTCATCCAAGTCTAGCTAGCTTCTCATTATTATGTACCACTTAGTACATCTGGGGGTGCTACCTTTTTGTTCAGGTTTTTGGGTATTGTTTACAGCTCTGATTTTGTGGGCTACATCCTAAGGCCCTGTATACAGCCTGGGAGGGCTTTAGAAGGTCTTTTGTGCTGGGAGAAACCCAAGGGAGCAGTTGCTACAGAAGAGAAAAGGATCAAGAGCCAAACTGCTTTGGACTCAGCCCTCGCAGGACAAAACTCCAACATATCCAGTGTTATTCCTGCCTGCAAAAGACATGTCTGCTAGGTTCATGGACCTGCACCGTGAACCATGAAAAAATAAGTGTATGGCTTAGGACAGACGTGCTGGTTTTAACTGGGTGAGAACAAACCTGTCTACATCAAACACCCTTGTGCAACATGGAATAGAAGTTTCTGCAGGGTTAGATGCTTGCAGCAGGAGGATACTACTTAGACTATGTTTTCTATTAGCTCACACATTCACGTGCCTGCTCCCAAGCTACCGAAAGCCAGTGAAAATAGAGACAGGTAGACCATACGTGTGCCCCCCCCCAGTTTCTGTGACTTTTGGCTCACTAGCTGAACTCTCCACCTTACGCTGTTATCACCTGCTAATCAGATGCAGCAGAAGTGGTGAGACCCAGTACTGCCTGAGTTTTCCTGGCAAACAATTCTTTGGCCTCGAGCTAGCATCACTTTTTGACCCTGCAGTGTTCCTCAGAGTCAGAAGGCCTGATGCTCTATGCAATTAGTGCTCCGGGGTGGTAAACAGCACCATTAAGTGATGTTTCCCATGCTAACTCATGGAGCTGTTTTATTTGTCTGGCTTCACGTGCAGCCAGCTGCCTAACCAGGCGTTCGCCGTGAAGTCTTATCATTGTTGCAGGAGTTTGCACCTACGGCTAGACTGGGCTGTTTAAATTCCAAAGTATGTATTATGTACTGTCAGGAAAGAGCCTTGGTGAGTCATCAGATAAGCTAGACGGGAACTCACTGTGGAATACGTTTAATATAATTATATTTTATCCTTCTCTAACTGTTTCTATCAGACAATCTCCAGGCACTTTACAGACACACTGATCTAAGCCTTCCAATAACTATGTTTATTGAGGGCGTTATCTCATTTTACAGCTGGGGAAGTTCTGCGGTGGCTGGGAAGCCCAGACAACATTGAGAAATGCTGCTGTGACCTCTGTGCCAGCGGCGATGCCTGGACAAGTTGTGCCCCTTAGCATGGCAGAGAGACTTGGCGGAGCAGAGGGATAAGACTTTGAACAGGCGGTGGAGTGGGAAACACCATCAGAGTTGGGCATTACTGATAAATGCCCACCGAGGTAGCTTGATACAGATTTGGTGAAAAACTGATCCTGTTAGAGAGAGCCACAGACTGTGCCCCTAAAGTGACTCCTGTCCTCTAAGTGATGCTCCTCTTCACTGACTAAGCCCATGTTCTGGTACCATGTGCTTCTGCAGTTCAGTCTCATCCAAACACTGGATCCACCTGGCACCTAACTTTGCCCTGTTCTTCATTTCCTGTAGTCACCAGGAAAGCGCCGTGATTAGATAATCATTACGAGGCACAGATGCAACATAGCAATTTTCCTGATACTCTATAACTCAAGTGACTATTACTCTTCAGCAGCTTGAGGCTGTATGACTCAGCCACTCACGGCTAGATTCTCAAATAGCAAGAATAGCAGCCATTCCCTAGACATAAGGTCAGGTCTTTTTTTCTAGTCCATTATTTCTGAAGGAGTAAGTGACTTGGACCGATGGCTAAACTGTGGTCTATAAATCATTGGTAATCCATGATATGATACCTAAGAGACTGTTGGCTTTCCAAATGTCTATCCTGGTTTTATAGTGGCTTGCAAGGAAAGTTTGATATCAACAGTCATAAACAGTGGCTCAAAGGAAGAGTAAATCACACCAGAATTAAGGTCCTTGGAAGTAGGCAGTGAGCGTGGCAGGTCTTTCAGTTACAATGATACCAACAACGTGGCCAATAAAAGGAGCGAGCCTGGTCAAAGGGTCGTTAGATGTTCCCAAGAACTGCAGCACCAGCTCCTTTTGATGCTGTAAGCGGCTCAAGTGCAGCTGGAGTTGAGCCGTAGTGCATGTAAAGTGCATGGGAACCAAAGAAATTACTTTCCTGAAACACATACGGGATGCTTTTCCCACGCATCAGTAAGGTAGCTGGTGGTGGTGGTTTTGTTTCCAGCCCTAGAATAACTGATCCAGAGGCAGCTGCAGTCGTAGCATGTTGCTGGTGAGGGAGGCTATCAGCAGGGCTAGAGGAGATGGCAACAGAAGCAAGGCGAAGGGCAATGGTAACGAGCTCTCACCAACACGTCGTTAATTGCTCTCATGATTGTCCCACGGAGGTCGTGTTCCGGCAGTGTTACTCACTTCCCGGCCCGGTGATGGTGACATGACAAACTTGGGAAATGGCCTGTGATGTCAGAGCTGAGGAGTGAATGTCTGCAGGGACATCTTGCTAAGCCTCTCCGGTGACTTTTCCTCATGGAACAAGCCCCCTGCGCTCTGCTGGCTACGTTCTCCCCTTCCACGCGTGAACTGTGCTCGGCTCGACTTGCATGTATACAGCAGCTATACATCTATACAGCAGCTATACACCCACCCACGGCAGGGGTGGTTTGCACTTATCCGAGCACATCCAGGCAGGAAGGGGGTGGTGGGATGCCAATGCATCCGACCAGGGACATATTCTGGTACACCAGACCTGAATTCCAGCGTGTGGCTCCCCATCAGATCACTACAAAAAGGATCTGATGGTGGTGGTGACGAGGGACAGGGCTCTCTGCGGTGTCTGTTGTAGGTGCTCACACCCTGAGTGCTCTCTACTAATATTCATCTTTTCAGGTTACAAACAGCACGTTCTGAGTTCATTCCTTTTGCTTTCTTCATGCTGCAGGAGTCCACCAACTTGAGAAGGATCGGATGATTGATAGACCTTCTCAGCAATCTCCAAGGACAAGTGTGACCCTAAGCGCTCTGTCTTTCTGTCATGTTCTCCTCACCCCCAAGGATGAACCAGCAGTCTTCCTTCTCTTATCCCCACAAATGTAATCCCACAGTCCCTATGTGTGACCTGAGAAATGAATAAAGACATTTTTCGGTAAAGTGTGTAACCCCTGTAACTTCCAGCTGTGGGAAGGACACCATCGCCCCATGGTCTCGGTGGCACTGTAATTCTCCTGTACTGAGCAAGCACAGGACTCCACCTACTGTCTCCTTCCCTTTCCCGTCCCAGAACCTTAACTATCCCTGAGATATGTCATAGGCCTAACACTTTGCAGTGGGCAAATGCTTCTTATCTTTTTTTTTCTTTTTTTTTTTTTTCCTTTCTCTAAAGCCCCAGAGAGAAATTGTTCCTTCTTTACCCTCTACCTACCCAACATAGAAATGATGGATGTGATGAATAAACTTAGGACATGCCACTGTAGCTCTCTTTTTAAAACTCTGATCATTTTATATCCCTATTTTATATATGGTGTCTATATTTGCTTTGCATTCCTCGAGTTTCTGAAGTATTGGTAGAGCTGATCTTCTCTAGACAGTGGTTGAATGCTTTTTCAAGCATGACACATCAGTTACGGCCGGTGCGTAATAGGTTTAGTTCTTGCAATTATATCTGCAGTTAGATATTAATTTGTGTTACTAACCTATACAGTTAATTATTCAACTGCTTAAGGGAGTATAGGATAATATCCCATATGTGAGACTGGCTAGAAGTACAGTAAGAACAATCTCTTACTGAGTTGTCCATGCTGAAGAGAGCAATTTATACTTCAGTCCTAAAGAATGTGGTGGGACAAGAATGCAAAACATATCCTCAAATGGCTTTGTAAATACATTAGTAGATGCAGAGATGTAAACTGAGGTCCAGTAAGATAAGGTAAAGTGAAAAGCAGTCAGTGTTGGCACAAGGGTAAAACGTCCTTCTAGCGCATCAGATAATTTATCGCCGTTATCCTTATATAGAGATATAAAAAGAACATAAGGATGTTCTTTGCGCCTTCATAAAAGTTTAATTTATAACTTCATCCCTGGGTCTCATTCTGTCCCCAAACACTTTCTGACATATGGATCTGAGCTGGAGAGACACTCTTATGCTCGGTGTTCCAGCAAGAGACATCGTTTCAGTTAATGATTCAAAGGGAAAGTATGTCCTTTTAATGTATTTCTACTATTTTCCATATACATATTTATTATGCTATTTTAGCAAAGTAGGACACCAGAGCCCTTTGCAGCTCTCGCCTCAGGCTCCAAGTTGCTTGGTGTTCACTCTAGGGACTGGTAGAGTCACAAAAGCTGGTGGTTCCCAAGTGTGTGACTTGAGAGAACAAAACCAGGGGATAACTCACCAGATCCTCAGCGGATACAAGCAGGTTTTACACTGGGCCACTCTGGAGTTCCCCAGTGTGCTCACCATCGCTGAGGATCCGGGGTTCAGAGGAATAAGCAGATCTGGCACTTGAGCAGCCTTGGTGTCTCCCGGGGCAGCTCTCTTGCCTTCAGTCCGCATACACGTGCATGCATAGATTTGCACGGATAAATGATGCTCTCATTCTGGTTACATCATCCTGCCATCGTCTTTATACACCGCGTGCTTTAAATGATACGCCCTGTATCCTCTGCTCAGCACAGAGCACTGGGGCCTTTCAGTTCTGGCATAACAAGAATATTCCAGTGTAATTACCCGGCAGGAACTCTGTCCAGACACGGGCTGTCTGTCCCGGCACAGTGGAAGCAGGAACTTGGAAGAGGGTTGTGGAATTTGGTCCTCTGCAAATACTGGAAAGGCAGTATCCCTTACGCACGTGATAGAACACAGAAGAACATTACACTATTTGTATTCACAGTGCAAACCATTTTCCATTTGTTAATACAGACACCAACTCTATTTTACATATAAAACACAAATGTTTGTGGGTTTTTTTTTTACACTCACTTCCTTCAAGCCTAATCCTATGCTAAACAACAACTACTTACAGTGAGTTCAGTGGAAAATGAGGATGCTCGGCAGCTTTCAGGAACAGACCGTTGGCTCTCACAAATTCAGCTTCAAGCCCTGCCACTCGTTCTGAGTAAAAAACTACACTCCAACAGAAGAATGAAATCTTTTCCAGTTGAAATATAATTGCTGCATATTCGCCACAGAAATCCTCCATCTAGTTAGCAGGATGAAAGGTTAAGTTCTAGATCGTGGATCTGAGGTAGCAAAGCCCCAGAGACCTGGTTCTGAATTCAGTTTTCAGGAATGTCATATGGACGTCCATGCCTCAGGATACGACAAGAACCACACGCCTTAGAGATTTCCTCCTGCCACTACTCCACCTCTGTGAAATACATCAGTGAGGATATTTAAGCTCTCTTGCTTAGCTGTGGACCTTTTGTGAAAGGGCAATGCCAGAACAGATATGCTGATTGGATTTATGCTGGGGAAGGACTGGCCTCCAGCCTTCCCACGATGAGTTTGTGTTGCAGGCTTCCCATCCCTTTGTCTGTACATTCTTCCAGGTACAGAATTCCCCCTGGAAGGTCAACACCTGGATTTAGTTAGTCCTCGGGTAAACAGTTCTCACTGATGAGAACATGAAGTGAGAGAAGAGCTCCTCTGGAGGCACTTTGATGTATTTTTAATATAGCTAATGCAGACAGTCAGTGTTTTAACAATGGATATGACATTAACAGCTAAACTAATTGTGTTCCAATTTGCTTTTCCTATGTGCAATCTTACATGTTTGTACAATCAACATGGAATAAATAATTAAGTTTCCCTAATCCTTCTTGCCATTCTGGCTAATGATCAATATTTACGATATAAAATGATTTTTTCGAAGAGCATCAAGCTTCCCTGGGTCTTCTGAGTGCCTTTCTTTCCCACGTCTTGTGCTTCCTGACCTGTGAACAGCCTAAGTCAGGCTTAACGCAGTTCTTGTTAAGGAAATAAATATTCACTGTGATGCAGGTGTCAGGAGGGGACATGTCTCTGTGTTACAGAAGGGCCTTTGATCAAAACTGACATCAGGGAGACAGAGACGAGGAAAAAAAATCTAGGAAGGTCTCAGTAAACTGTGACAACGGCGACAAAAAAAATGGAGAAGAAAACAAAGAAAGCATGTGTCTACTGCTTTGTAGATTTGTGAGATGCACTACAAATTCATTGGTTCTGTATTTCTTCAGATCTGTGGCGTAACAAATGTGTCTCAGTCCTCCATGCCATGGGTAAAACAGTTCTTGAAAGTGTGGCTGCAGTGCTCAAGGGGTTGGTTTATGGCTCCAGTACTGGTCCAGTACTGGACATACTGACCAGGCTAAACGACTGCTTTATTACCACTGTTCAGTCCATCGTGTACCTCTTCACACAGAGAAGGAGATACAAAAATTTAAAAAGCTCTAGAACCAGTTGCTGTTCTTTTTCTTCCCTGACCTGAAAATGATTGGGATAATATTCAACAGCAACTTTTTGAGTTGCAATTTAGATTAAACTTAATATTTCAAATTAAGACTCGAATGCAAACTGGTACATGAATGACTATTCCTATTAACTTCATTGCACTTTCTTTACAGAAGGAAAGTTAAATACTGACAGGTTTGTCATCTCTGAAGGGAAGTGGGAATCTTGGGGCTTCAGTATCTCAAACATAAGGAAGATTTGTCTTTCCATTTCCTGCTTTTTTGCTATTTTCTATGATCAAGAATTCTACAACAAAATATATTGTAACAATCTTTTGCTATATAATTTTATTTTGTGCATCATTCATATTTACTTTAAATGTTCCTGAGATAGTTCAAGTGACACACAGCTGCCTTCCTCACCCAACAATACCTACTCCTTTCACGTTTCAAACGCAGTGCAATCACAATGCTGAGTTGATGGGAGAATTATAGTCCTGGAAACAGACTGCGATGTCATAAAAATAAGATCTTCTTGCCTAATCAGTGGGATAGATGGTGCTGTACCACTTACAAACTGAGTTACTGTAGAAAAGATAGATGAAGCATTTACAGAAGAGACAGGTCATCTCCATGGTTTTTCTTTGAGCTAGAGAACATCCTGCTTAGTCTTATTATTAGTAACAAAGAGCGAGTGCAGTAGTTTTTATTTTTGTAACTGTGCAGGTGGTGAGCTGTAAGACCCACAGAAAGCCTTGGCTTGTCCCTGTAGAATCTACAGTGAAAGAGAAAAGAAAAGAAAACAAAAGAAAAGCTGTCCAGTGCATAAGCTGAGAGCTCAAACTTGACAGGCCCCACGTATCTTTTGTTGAGGAAATTCCTTTTTTGTATGGGGCACTTCAATTCAGAGATTTTGATCCCATGCTCACCTCCTCAAAGCCCCCAGGAAACAAAACCACAACTCACTTCATTCTGCTTTTTTGTTTATAATAAGATGTGGCCGGTTGTAAGAGAGCTCTTTAAACCTAGTCTTGTTGATGGTGAGCTGAGGCAGTTTAAACTTCTGCTGCCCTAAAGATGTCATTCTGAGGGTGGTAGCCTCCAGCAAGCAGGAGGTTACAAATGCCATATTCTCATATCGTGCAGTATGGATTGTACAGCCATGAGTGTCTGGAAAATTGCTGGTTCCTCTGCTCACATCCTGTGTCTGGAACGATGCTCATTACATGCTGGCTTTCCAGCCCTGGATAAACACCCACTGCCTCATCTTTCCCAGGCCCCCAGGTGAGGGGAGGGAATACCATGGTAGGAAAGGAGGAGCAGACGGGTTTAAGGATCTGGGTTCCCACCGCTCGTGACCGCTGTATTGGTGCACGGCACAGGATGGGACCAAGCAGCTGGCAGAAACTCCAGAAGGTGTCGGTGCCTGCCGGACCCCCCGTGAGCCCCTGTGGAGCTCTGGCCTTGGGCAAAGAGCTTGTCAGGGCCACAATTCAAACATACCTTCCCCATCACTCATCCCATCCTCAGTTCCTGAGACAAAAATGCTAAAAATTACACTAGGGTGAACATTCCATTTCATTCTCTGAAGGGTTAAACACACATTGTCATAAATTGGCAGATGAATTCCTTCATCTTTTTATTGCATTATACTGATTTGCCATATTCTTGTTTATGCTTTTCCCTAGGTCTAGTTATTTACTTTTCCTTGTAGAATCTTTATCAACATTCAAATGCTCATAGAACATCTTTTTTGTTTATTTTACTTATTCATTTGTATTTACTGCGAACAAAGTCGTATTTAAATACTGTTGAGTCTGGAGATGACATGGTGCTTCTGGACCCAGAAAACTGGATGTATGGAATGAGAGATTTGATAGCTGTTCAAGAAAAGAGAAGGGAGGGAAAAGAGAGAAATTATTGTATCTTTTCCTTAATGGCAAGCATAAGGTTAAAAATATTCCAGCTCAGAGATCTGATTAGCAAACTCCTGCAGGTGAGCCCATTGAGTAGGTGTTAATTTGGAAGGTCTGGAGTATAAATAGGAAAGCCCAAAGCTAGGGAGGTTTTTTTCTTCTTTCTTTTGTGAACTGAAGACAGGATAGAGCTAATCGAGTGCTGGAAGATTAACTCGAAGAAAGTGAGTTGTAATTGTGATTTTGATGTCTGTTAATCTGTGTCCGTGAACCGCAGGATGGAAGCTGGTGGTGAATTGTGTTTTATGGAAGCTATGTCACTTAGCAAAGTCTTACAGAAGATAGCACAAGGTTGTCGTGACTGACTCTTCAAAGAGAATTTCCTTTCTAGTATGTGTATTGGGTAGCTAAACCTAGTGAAGAGGTTATTTGCTGTAAGTCTATCTGGCCATAGGCTGAACTCATTTAAATCAAAAGATAAACGTTAAAGCTAGCAATGGATTTCTCCTGTTATTCAAGACAAGAGCTTAAAGCTGAATTTGTGGCAGAGTCTGGGAATGCAAAAGTGAGGTTTTGTAGGAAGAGGTAATAGCTTCTTCTAGACAAATTCTGTTAAGCTTTCAGCTGTGAGAATAGCTGAAAGAGAATTGCCCTGAGCTTTAACAAAGAGATCCAGAGATATGGATCTGAGGCTGGGTGTCTTGTGCTGCTCTTCTCAAAAACTATGGGTATTACTTACTTTCATAAAAGCAAAGAAAAAAAAAAGATGCTAGACTCCTTCCTCTTTCTGCAGCTACATGCATGCCTTTTGAAGTATGTTGTGAATTCCCTGGGTATGAGAAAGATATTTACCAAGCATCAACTGCTTGCTCAGGAAGGGAAAACCTAAGCCCCCAGGGATGGCTTAATAAATGGCAGAAACCTCATACTCCACACTCCTGTAAGTGGGAGAGCCATCAAATTCCCCAGTTTCAGTGGCTGCAACAGAAGCCTCCTGGCAGGAAATCCTCTTGCGTAAAGCTGTTTCCTTGTTGCTTCCTGCGCTGTAATTTTTCTCAGAAACAATCCATCTCTTGAATACCGTGAAGGACTGAGGGAACTGAATTTTTGCTGTGTCTCGATTTATTCTTTCCTTGACTATTCTCTCAGGTCCTTTTGAGAAATCCTAAAGCCAAGCTTGATCTCTCCAAGATGCTCTAGTGCTCTTTCTGCTCAGTCCGGAAAATTTGTTAAGTATTGAACTCTGAGCTGATTTTCCTGTGACTCGGCAATTGAGTCTTCTGTGAAGAGAGCACAGATGTGACAGAGGTGCTGATAAAGGAGGAATGCGTTGAATCGTGACAATGCAAAAGGCAGTGAGGGAACGCAGGAGTTCGCATCAATCCAGATAAAGAAGTTCTTCAGGGGAATAGAGCAGATTTTCCTCATGGCTTTTGAAGTTGTGCCGCTCTGATAAATGCTCAGATGTGCCTGGGGTGCCTCAGACTCCTTCCTTTGGTACAAAAGGAAAGATCAGTTGCTTCTGTGTATGTGACCATATACCTCATGTATTGAAAGGACTGTGATCTTTTCTGGTTTTACATATACACACACACATAAAGATGTATCTAAAACTCAATATATATGTGTATTTTATATATATAAAAATTAAGTTGCTATCTACTGAATCATTGCTCTAAGTAACTGCTGGGGAAATAAAAATACGCATGTGGCAGATCTACGTCCACCTCGTTTAATAGTTGTATCCTCCAACAGCCCCCCAAACTGCCTGAGGAGCAGGGACTTTGCTGGTACATTGTGGGCACTGGTCCTATTTAACCATACTTCTGGATGCTTTAGACTCAAATGCAACAGTACTTCTGGATGCTTTAGGTTCAAATGCAAGCGTTGCCATGTTGTGAACGCATTGTAGGATGTCACGGAGCTACAGAGTTTGTAAAATAAAAGCAGCTGCCCAGTTTGTCCTGTTAGGTGGAGAGTGGAAGATGGCTGGACCACATGGAGAGAGGGAGAAATAAATGCGGTGTCGCTCCAACAGTCTCAAACTAGTTAAAAAAAAAAGTCTTTAGAGCAGCAGAGCTACTTTGCTTGTGGAAACTTTCTGGGATGCCTGGGCTTCTAAATCCAGTCAGGCCTTTAGGAACAGCCATGAAACAAGAGTAATCTCCCTGGCTTTCTACAGCCGCTGCTCCAAAGGCTCACCTGTCGTCTTGCATTGATAATGGCTAGTGAAATTGTAAATGCAAGTCTTCCATCTTAAGACCACAGTTTATCTTCTAAAAAAAGTACTATTCCATATAGCAGTTCTCCGGTAAAATAATGGGTCACCAAGAGAGAAAATAAAAACACAACACAAAACCCACCAAACAAACAAAAACCCCCCAAACCAACAAACTAAAAAACCTTCCGAGTGCTGCAGAAATTATGACACTATATTTTAAAAATGCAGTAGCAATTCCTCTGATTGCTCAAGACTATGTTCCTGCTCCTGCCCTCAACTTAGTAAGACCTACTCCTGTTCGCCTTGCCCAGATACTGCTCATTCATTCACGAACACGTCCTAGTTAATTTTATAGCACACGATGCATGCCAGCACGTATTACGTTCTGGGATACCTATGCAATGCACTGATCTCTTCAGACTGCTAAAATATACCTTCACTGACATTGATTTTTGTGCTTATCAAGCCAAATGAAAAATCCTACCAAAGCAGAATGCAATTTACTTTTTAATAAAACTTAAATGGAAGTCAATATATCACTGAAAATCCCTTTTCAATGTGATAGTAATTAAAGCTATATATTACTGGAAGCATTAAAACTTTAATACACTTTCACGTATATTTATATAGCTTCTATTTAATCTCTGCACTTGCAGCAAGAGCTTCAAGAGTGATTCCCCCATGCCCCTTTTCTCCCTCCCCTTCTCCCTGTGTGAAAGGCATAGGTAACGTTTGCAAAGCCATGGAAATTTAACAAGATTTAAACCTTATTAGCCATAATTCATATAATTATCATATTTGATAAATTTACCTTCAACTAAGCATGCAGAAATAAACGTTTCATTAAGAATGATGAATATTTATGTTTTGCCACCTCCTACCTTTGTGTGCTTTACCAATATTTGCATGTGAAGACACTGTTTTGTTTTATAATGAGGAGCAAACACCTGAAGAGAGGAAAAAACCTCAAATCTATAATATCACTTGTACAATTTGCAGAGTACAACTTCTAGTACTAGAAAAGTTTAGCTAACAGGCAGCATAAATCGCCACGAATCTCTTCCATGTCCACATAGAAACAGTTAAAGTGGAAAGCCAGATTCTCCTCATGTTACAAATCAGATATTTGGGGGAGTGGGGGGGATTTGTTTAAATACAGTGGAATCTACAGATTTTTCGATCAGCATTACACTCATCTATACAAATTGCTTAGTTCTATAGACTATTTCTGTACCCGGACAATTCTTTCCAATGCTCTTTTCCAAGCATTCATTGTCTTTAATACTGAGGATAGGACAATCTGGTTTGGAGGTTATGGTCCTTTGGTTACATACAGGCGTTTAGACTGATTAAACTACATAATATTTATGGTCCTAAATTTCTAAGCAGAAATTACAGTTCCTTACCCAAGAAAACAGAAAAATGCTTATCTGTCATGTTTTGACCTTCAACTATTAGCTTTTTTGTGCATTTAAAAGTTGCATTTTACAGTTGTCAAGCTCTTTTTTTTTTATATAAAATTACTAGAAATATATGCTAACATCTAAGGTTCTATCATAAATCTAGACAAAGCTAACAAGTAACATTTTGTGTCAGGAATGAATGGCCCAAGTCATGACGTAATGACCTTCAGGTTCCTCCCAGCCTGGTTCTCATTGCTGAGGTCATATGCTGGGCAATACTTAACTGCGTGATAGCTCTGCTCGGAATGGGGGACAACGTATGGAAGATGGTCACGAACGTGAGCCAGCAGCTCTTGGGTCTTACTAGCATGCTGCAGGTATAGGGCGAAGGCAAAATAAAGGTGATGAGCAATTCCCAGCATGTCTAACTTCCAGAAGGTTTTTAATTTGCATGCCACAAGTCTGGTGTCAACCTGCAACTGATGCCTAATGGCAAAGCATCCGATGCAAATGAGTAGTTGACTTAGAAATACCAAATTTAAATATATATGTGCTCCAAAGTGGTAGGATAGCTCTAGAATTGGGGAGGTTGCTAGTCCTCATATACATGCAAAATAGCAACAGATTAAAGAGGGGAAAAAAATAAACCACACAAAAAAGCAAGCCATAATAATGACAGCCCCTTGTAGAATAAACTTGCTCTGCCTATGGCACCTAATCTGTGGTTTGCAGATATCTGAGAATGTGGAGATTACTTCTAAGGGATTTACATTATCAGTATTTAGCTAAGAAAAACAAAGGTGTATTCTCCTGTACAGGAATTCTTCATAAAGGACTCTACGCTGCCATTAAAGAAAAAAAAGAACATCAGGAAAGGTTGAAAAGCACTGTACAAAACTGAAATTTTCAAGCTTCTGTTCTTTACTTTCATACTACAATAAGAGTAGTGTAGTTACACAGGCAAAGCCATTTAGCTATCTGATAAGCCGTACGCTTACAATAACTCCTAGCTTTCCACTGGTGTCAATAAAACCACAAGCACAGCAGTAGATTACCAGCAAGAGTGTGGCAATACTTTTTACAGTAAGCATAGTTATAGAGCACTTGGGTTCATATTTTGAACAGAAAGAAGGTTTACCACCAACAGAGAAAATATTGTGTGCTTCTGACCTTAATGTTTTGAGTCTTTTTTTTTTCTAAACAGGAACAATTTCAGTTTTGATGCAATATTCTCATTAATACTTGATCAAATTCTCTTGAACTGCTTTTTGTTCTCATGTGCTTTTATCTTCAGTTCTTTCTAGCTGTATTTCTCAGGATAAAACTTGAATTTCAGCTGGTATATCTTAAACATAGACTCACAAAATATTTTAAATGGAAAGGTACTTCTAAGTTTGCACTGTGGAATTAACAGGCAGGAAGGTAATACGGGGCGGTTCTAGCTCGGGGGCAAAAAGGACTTCAATTCTTCTGTCATAAATTATAGCAACCTTGGACATAACAATAATTTCTTCTTGTTTCTAAATAACTTTTGCTCATGATCAGACTACATGTAGCCTGTGAATTGCTTATCTCATACCCTACTGTAACCCAGACAGCTATTACGCCCATCTGTTGTTTTCTTTTGAACTCTAGAAACATCTCCTGTATGCATCGAGTCTGTGACTGCTTTGCATTCGTCTTTTAGTCTTTCAGGATTTACCATAAAAAGCAGTTGTGATTTCATTTTCCTTTCTAGAGCACTACCTTAAGGGAAAATAAGGTTTAAAGGAAACTTGTCAACAAAATATAGCTGGTAAATCGAGTGATGCGCGTGTTCATCCTGGTAGTATTAAAAATCCCAGCTTAACAATAACAGTACAGCAAGTTACTTTGATGGTAGTATATTAGTGTCAAACTGTCCATGAAAATTGGTGTGGAATTGCCCACTCCTTGCTTTCCTCTCCCCCCAAAAAGTTAGCAAATGAAAGAAGTAAAGAGTGTCTTGGGAGCAGAGTCTTATGCTTGATAGGAGCATTGTACATGGCAGTAGCTAAACCCCTGTTTTAGTTCAAATAGCTGACGTTTGAAATATCCTTTGGCTTGACTAAAAGGTGTTTCTCAAGGAGGTCTCTCATTCCCATAAATCATACGATGAGAAGTCAGGGAAGCCTCTTCATATTTCCCAATTAACAGTTAAGTAATCTCAGAATGACAAGTGCTAAACTGCCTCAATCTATCCAATTACACCGGTAATATAGTTCTCCTCAAGGGTTGCTATATGTGTTGGGAATATATCAAGATGTTTCCCCAGTTAACAGAAATATTGCCAGTGGATTAGCAGACCATAAAATTATGTCAATGCTAGCAGCCATTCTCTTGACAAGGCAACTGATGTTTTTACTTTTGTTATGTAGGTCATATCTGCTCAAGAGCAATAACTTTCTGCTTGACTGCCTAGCTGTGTGTCACCCAGGTACTCTTCCAGGAAAAGTACAGGATGAGCGAACGTATTTGTGAAAGGGGATATCGCTTACCGTCTGGTATGCATTGTTTCAGTCCCATTACAAATTTTACAAATAACTTGTATATTCATCTTAAAAACAGAAAGCTTTGGAGCTTTTCCTTAATATTATTGAAAATCTACCAGTCCACTTCTATCATTTAAAGCTGATCTGAAAGAGAAAACGCTTAAGCTTTTCTATTCCTGCTTTGAGCGAAAGCAGACCTTTGAAACTGTCAATATGAAATCAGCAGTGCTTGCTTAGTGAAGAGAAACCCTGAATATTTGAGATGATGTCATTTAGAGGCGCTGTCAGGGCAAGCAGCCTAAGAGAGAGAATTCCAGAATGGAAGATTGAAGATCATGACTAATTTGGGGCAGTCTGCATAGAAGCGAGTACATGTAACAACTGATGCTTTAATTAAGCAAAAGTAGCAGGGCAGATGTGGGAAAAGTTGTCAGCATTGGTACAGATGGTGCTATGCTCCATGTGAGTCAATATTCCAAGCTTTTTCCTTAGGGACATGATATTCACTGAAAAATGTCATTGGCCAAAGAAATAAGGGATAGAGTATGCTCAGAGGCATCCGGCTTTCTACAATAACCTATAGGCTCATGCCCATTCCCCAAATCTATGGAAGCATCCTTTCAGACAGCAATATCAGAAAGCAGCTGGCCACTGTCTGTGCCATGGACGAAAGGAATGGGGCTACCTGCTAGCGTGCCTTTAGCAACTCTACAGAGCATCTTTCTGTAACAGCAGCTGTTGCACAGAACAGAAAGCTCGCTGAAGAAAATCATCGCCTGAATAACTGCGCGCTGTATTTTCTGCTTTGTTTCAGAGCTATGTAACATGCAAAGTGAGAGTGTTTCTGCTTTGTCTCTTAGGGGAAATCTTGGTAAAACGGCCTCAACCAATTGTTAAAAGCCACAAATCAGGAAGTCAAAATGATGGCACGCTTTAGTGGCTGTTGTGTGCAGAAAGAGACAAGTCAGGAAGCCGAGTACAGAAATCTAATTAATATAACCACTGCAAAAGCAAGGCTGGACTTAAAGTTGCAGGATGCTGAAGTATCTCCTAAACACAGCAGAAACAGTGTGGTTTCCTCCCAGTTACACAAATCTGGAGATGCCTACCTATTGCACAGATACACTGGAAATATCCTGCAGAGAAAAATGGATAATATGATCTAAAAGAGTATTTTTTTTCCTTTCTCACAGCCTGACAATAGTCTTGATTACATTAGATCTTTCCGTTAAGTAACATGCAATAACAGTTGTTTTGTTTATTTTGAAGCAATTTCTAATTATCTAGCTCCTAAAGGAATGTTCATCTTGACATCTTTTCTGCCAAGCACTCAAAACAGTATGCACCAGTTAAAACCACTGCAAAATTACGTCTGCCAACACCACTTTGAAGAGATGTCTGGACATGTTGTCTGGGAAAACATTATTAAACAGAGCTGAATGGAAAAATTCAATACAGTAATAATTATTTTAAAAGCACTATTGAAGGATAGTAAACATATTTTGAATATTTTGAAAATATTTTATTAATCATGTATCTGGTTGTAGTTAATTGTCACAGTAGCTTGCACTTTTTCACTCAATGAAACTTTCCATCATCTCTCATTTTTCCCCCACCCTCAGATTGGAAAGGTCACTGCAAAGAGCTGTTTAAACCATATGTTCTGGTGATTTACTCACTCTTTTGTTCTGCTAAAATACATGCTCACGAGCAGCAAGCTGGTTTTGAAGGACTGCACTTCAGCTTTAGTGCTGCAGTGGCTGTAACTATGGGACCAGCCAGAAAGACAGATATTTAATGTATTCATTTGTTTTGCCAGCATCTACAATTCTTTTCCAGCAATTTTATTTCACAGCAGTGCTGCCCTCTGTATTATGGGGGAAAAGAACAGAAAAAGCCAAAAAAAACTAGCTATGCCTGTCCATGTGCAGAACTTTTTTCTGCCTCATAAATTAAGACGTTTGTTGACCCTAAATTCAAAACTCACAACTTCTGCCTGTCCTTCCTCCATCTATAAACTTGAAAGTAGCATATCTTGTCCTGCACAGGCATGTTGTAAAGAAAGATACCGAGTTTTATAGTGTAACTAGTTATGGAGAAATGCAGTAAGTTTTGAGTGTCAACTACTAAACTATTCATAGGATTTAAATCACCAGCCTCTTACACGCATTGAATCAGTTAGGCAAGAAAAATTCCAATCACACTGTCACACCATGTATTCAGCCAAGTGTCCTATTTTGTGAAATGCTGATAGGAGGCTGCGGTGGGAAGGGATCACAAAAAGCTTATGAAGCTGCAGAACAAATTTCAAGTGACACATTTACCAA
This sequence comes from Cariama cristata, assembly GCF_000690535.1. Lineage (NCBI taxonomy): Eukaryota > Metazoa > Chordata > Aves > Cariamiformes > Cariamidae > Cariama > Cariama cristata. The sequence goes on along the minus strand of NW_009603028.1, from coordinate 1,918 downwards.
GTAATGCAAACCACAATACACAGCTAAGAAAAGAAGGTGAGAAATGGTTTTCCTGGCTATAAAGTCATTGTAAGTTTTAGAGCTCCTGAACAGAATAAAAGGCAGAAGGCTTCATCTTTGAAAAGTTAAGGAGGAATTTGACATCGAGATGAAGTAGTGCTTTTAAGTCAAAATACTTTGTCGTAGTATAATTTTGTGTGTGTTTTTGCACCCAGTACCTCGCTGAATCCAAAGGTATTTGAGAATTGTTTTAACTGTTCTGCTAATGTGCAAATTATGTATCTCTGAAAGTTCTGTGTCACCGCAAATGAAAGCAATGATAACAATTTGCTTGCCGTTTCAGCACTTTAGCTACTCTGTATATTTATCAGAAGCTGCATTCTCTGTACCATTGGGTGCTACACACAAAGAGCAGCAAGCAAAGTCTGTTCACCCACCTTCCCCATTTTCATCTCTCTTTAGCAAAGTGTTCTGAATTATACCACATATCCACACTTTGTGGGAGAAACTCTAGGACTGCTGTATCAAAAGTTCAGTGAAAGCTT